>NW_027526411.1:1470000-1633237 GCF_048455015.1 Haemaphysalis longicornis | reverse complement strand
TGCACGTGTCAGCAGAAAAAGCTGTAAACAATAATCTTGTCCTGTCTCTTTTTTTTACCCGCACCAACATGCGCCAGAAGTGTACATAACTTTGTTAAAACTAGTTTTAACTCTCAACTATTTTGAATTCAGCTCTTCTTACGTTTTGCAAGTTTTGGAACCAGCATGGGTAGTCTATTCGCGCCGACCTATGCCAACATTTTCATGGGGCAACTTGAAGCCACTCTATTAAGCTCTTTTCCTCATAAACCTCAGGTTTACCTCCGCTACATAGACGACATCTTAATGATTTGGGAACACGGTCGCGCGACTCTAGAAACGTTTATATCTCATCTCAATTCTTCGCATCCGACTATTAAATTCTCGTGCCAGTATTCTGAAAAAGAAGTGAACTTCCTAGATACTACCGTCATTTTAGTCAACGGTAAACTTAAAACCACGCTTTTTAGAAAACCAACTGACAGGCAGCAGTACCTGACTATAAAAGCCATCACCCGAGACACTGCAAGCAAGGGATCTTTGTAGGACAAGCCACCAGGCTTAAAAGAGTATGAAGTGATGACAGTGACTACGTAGAGCACCTAGATGAACTGAAGTCCACCCTTATTAACAGGAACCACCCCAAAAGCTCGCTCGATCAGGCGTACCAACGTGCATCTAATCTCAAAAGGGATGACGTGCTCAACAAACAGCGACAAAACGAAAGCGCCAGGCCGCCTGCCCTAATAACTAACTTGTCAAACGCCCTCCCAAACGTAAACAATATACTGCGCAAGTACTACCCCATTTTAGCCAGTAACGACCGACTTAAAAAGACTTTCCCGGAAGCCCCAAGGGTTCCCTACCGGAGAAACAGGAATCTAAAAGACATTTTAGTGCATGCTAAAACAGGGCCTTCAAAGCAACCAGTAATAGCCAGCTGCTCCCGCCCCAGATGCAGGACTTGCAGGCACCTGCAGACCGACTGCATTGTAAAAAGCACAGCAAGTAATTATGTCCACAAGATTAATTCAAGTTTCACGTGCACTTCATCCAACATTGTGTAGATGTTGGAATGTTCAATGTGCCACAAACAGTATATAGGCGAAACGAGTCAACCTATGAGCCTACGTCTTAATGGTCACCGGGCCGACACTCTTAGCAAATCCTCCATAGCTGTAGCGCAGCATTTCAACCAACCAGGCCACAATTTTGATGACCTTAAGTTGTATATACTTCAGTCAAACTTCAGGTCTCAGGGACAGGAAATACCGAGAATACTATTTAATTCACAAATTCAACTCCATGGAACCTACTTGAATTATTGCGTCCAGGGGCAACTTGGAATCCTTGCGATATTCACCGGGAATACAGAAATAGGCAATATCTTGCATATACCTTATCAAAAGACTATTACCGCTTCGTCTGGTCGTTACCTGGTCCCCTAATTTCTTTTTTTTTCATTCCTTAGCGTCTAGCTTAATACTCGCCCGCATCCCTCCAACCTTTGCTTTTGGAATTCAATTTCATTTATTTTATTTTTCTTTTTTTTACTCCGCGTGGTCTTGTGCCCCGTACGTCACTCTAACTTTATCTTTTCCTTTTTGAGTTTCAGGACAGGCCTGTTCCAGGAATGCTGCCGTGGGTGACACGTGCCATTTCAGTTGCCGGGTCATTGCTTTTTCTTTTGTGGGTGGGTTTGTGTGGTTTCCTTCCCTGTTTCTTTACTCTTTTTTTCTTTTTTCCTTGACCTAGTTATTTCCCCCCTTCTCTATCCTTTCTTTTGACCTGAGGCTTGCAGATAGTTTCTGATAAGGACCCCACTCTCACCGCCTGGTCTGCTTGCGGCGGTTCTGAGAACATTTCCGTATGCCCCGCGGCGGGTCAACAAAGACCCTCTCATCCTTTCTCTCCAAAAATTCCCCGAATATCAACCACCGGCTGAATTCCCTGTGACCTACTTCCCGGCTTAAACTATACAACCTTTGCCCCTCAATATCTCCCCCGACATACTCCCAAACCAATCCGCTTTCTCAATTTCACTTCCTTCTTTCCTTCTCCCCTCTCACCTGGGGACCTACCCCTATATAAAGCGTGCCAGCCAGGCGAGAGATTGCCCTGACGAAAGCAAGTCTCTTTGCTGCAACGTTGGCAACAATCGTGCTTTTACCTTGTCTCGAAAGTTTTATTTTCTTATATATATATATATATATATATATATACAGAAAGATAGGTCAGCAGTCTACAACGCCAAAGGAGGCATAGGGGTATGGTTAGGCTCTTTTCTTTTTCACTACGGTTGATTAAGTAAACATTTTTTTTAATTATACAGAAGAAAGAAAGAAAGAAAAACACGCGCCCAGAGTGGGGACCGAACCCACGCCTTTCGATTACATGTCGCATGCCTTACCAATTCGGCTATCTGGGCGACTGTGTTCTCCTTCACTTTCTGGGCTATTTATATTTACTAGAAGTGTATCTGACGCTTGAGGGTGGTAGCCAGCGCCACTCTGACTACGCGGGGAGAAGGGGACCTTCTTTTTCGGTTCTGTCCCCACTCTGGGCGCGTGTTTTTCTTTCTTTCTTTCTTCTGTATAATTAAAAAGATGTTTACTTAATTAACCGTAGTGAAAAAGAAAAGAGCCTAACCATACCCCTATGCCTCCTTTGGCATTGTAGACTGCTGACCTATCTTTCTGTATTTCCTCAACGAGCCCCTCATTTCCTTACTATATTATTCTGCGAAAGCCTAGCGAGGGTCTCGGTTCTGGCAGCCTTGATTCCTAGGTAGCATAAGAGGGCTTCCCGCCAGTAACCGGCTCATGACAGGCTGTAGACGTTCGAGTCACGCCCCGGGGGTAAAAAAGAAGGTCCCCTTCTCCCCGCGTAGTCAGAGTGGCGCTGGCTGCCACCCTCAAGCGTAAGATACACTTCTAGTAAATATAAATAGCCCAGAAAGAGAAGGAGAACACAGTCGCCCAGATAGCCGAATTGGTAAGGCATTCGACATGTAATCGAAAGGCGTGAGTTCAGTCCCCACTCTGGGCGCGTGTTTTTCTTTCTTTCTTTCTTCTGTATAATTAAAAAAAAATGTTTACTTAATTAACCGTAGTGAAAAAGAAAAGAGCCTAACCATACCCCTATGCCTCCTTTGGCGTTGTAGACTGCTGACCTGTCTTTCTGTATTTCCTCAACGAGCCCCTCATTTCCTTACTATATATATATATATATATATATATATATAAAGAATCAGAATAGGAAATGAGGGGCTCGTTGAAAATAAGCCAGAAATAAGAATTGGCAGTCAAGATAAAGAATTTGGAAAATAAGAAAGTGGAGAAAAATGCCCGCCAGGTGGGATCCGAACGCGTGACCTCCAGAATACCGGTCTGGTGCGATAACCACTACGCTACCGGCGGGGCTACTTTGGCCTCCACTTTCTGGGGTATTTATGTTCAGGTGTTTTTGTTTCCCGCGCTTGGTGTGGTAGCCAGCGTCTCCAGACCGGCCTTCTAGAGGTCGTAGGTTCGGATCCCACCTGGCGGGCATTTTTTCTCCACTTTCTTATTTTCAAAATTCTTTATCTTGACCAACTACATCCTCCCCTATGCTTTCCGAGGTTTTCTTGACTGCCAATTCTTATTTCTGTCTTATTTTCAACGAGCCCCTCATTTCCTATTCTGATTCGCTACATACATAGCGAGGGCCTCTGTTCTGGCAGTCTTGGTGCCATAGGGAGCTTAAGAGGGTTCAACGCTAGTCGACCACTCTCGACATGTCGTAGACGCTCCAGTCACGGCCCGGGGGTTAAAAAGAAGGTCCGCTTCACCCCGAGTAGTCCGAGTGGCGCTGGCTACCACCCCCAAGCGCAGGAAACAAAAACACCTGAACATAAATACCCCAGAAAGTGGAGGCTAAAGTAGCCCCACCGGTAGCGGAGTGGTTATCGCACCAGACCGGTATTCTGGAGGTCGTGGGTTCGGATCCCACCTTGCGGCCATTTTTTTTCTCCACTTTCTTATTTTACAAATTCCGTATCTTGACCAACTACATCCCCCCTTTGCTTTCCGAGGTCTTCTTGACTGCCAATTGTTAGTTCTGTCTTATATATATATATATATATATATATATATACAGAAAGAAATTCCGGCAGTCTACAACGCCAAAGAAGGCATAGGGGAATGGTTAGACTATTTTTTACCGTTACTGACGTTAAATTATTATTTTTTTTATTCAATACGTGAGAAAGAAAGAAAGAAAAACACGCGCCCAGAGTGGGGACCGAACCCACGCCTTTCGATTAGATCTCGAATGCCTTACCAATTCGGCTATCTGGGCGACTGTGTTCTCCTTTACTTTCAGGGGTATTTATATTTACTGCAACTGTATCTGACCCTTGAGGGTGGTAGCCAGCGCCACTCAGACTACACGGGGAGAAGGGGACCTTCTTTTCAACCCCCGGGGCGTGACGTGAACGTCTACAGCCTGTCATAAGCGGTTAACTGGCTGGAAACCCTCTTATGCTACCTTGGCATCAAGGCTGCCAGAACCGAGGCCCTCGCTAAGCTTTCGCACGATAATACGGTTGTAACATGTTTTATCGTATATAGATATGTATATATATATATATATATATATATATATATATATATATATATATATATATATATATATATATATATATATATATATATATATATATATATATATATATATATATATATATATATATAAATATATAAATAAATATATATATATATATATATATATATATTGTTGCGTCCTGTCAAACAGGGGCGCAGAGAAGTTGTCTTGGCGAAGACGCAGGGGCAAAGTATTTATTAGGCGAGGTGCCCAACTTGCTGCCAGAGGAAACACACAAAGAGCACCGGTTGGTGGCTAGCAAAATGGTTACCAAGAACCGAGCATACGAGCCCCGCTAGCTAACGCGCTCCTTCGTCGTCCTCTGCTGTGCCCATCACACGGCACGTACCCACGCGGGGGATTAGCATGTCTGTCCTACTTAATGCTCTCACCCCAAAGACAGGCACGTGACATTACCGCCTCTCCTCAGAAGCATCGACTCGATGCTACGGTTATGCGCGGAAAATGCAGTCCGCTGCTAGATGCATTGAGTGATCACCGCGAGAAGTATTGTTTCATGCGGACCACATGCACAATTTCTGGGCGAGATCGGGAACGTCCTGCGGCGCTTGGGCTGGCTGGAGCGACTTCGTAGGTAACATCGCTGAGCTGTCGTAACACCGTGTACGGGCCAATGTAACGCCGCATAAGCTTTTCCGAGAATCCCCGGCGCCTAACTGGAGTCCACACCCAGACCTGGTCCCCAGGGGAGAAGGTTGCATGTCGGTGGCGAAGATTGTAGCGAGCGGCGTCACAACGCTGGTGCTGTTGTATTCGCTGGCGTGCCAGCGCGCGTGCTTCTTCGGCGCTACGCACAAACTCGTGAAGGGAGCCGGCTTGGTCAGCGTGGATATCGGGTAGCAGCATGGCGTCAAGCATTGTGGAAGGTTCCCTACCGTAGACAAGTGCAAATGGCGTCATTTGCGTCGTCTCTTGTTGGGCCGTATTATACGCGAACGTTACGTAAGGCAAAACTGCATCCCACGTCTTGTGTTCCGCATCGGCGTACATACTGAGCATGTCGGCTATTGTTCGGTTCAGGCGTTCTGTTAAGCCGTTGGTTTGGGGGTGGTACGCGCTGGCCTTTCGGTGGGACGTGCCGCTCAATCTCAACACTTCTTGCAGCAGTTGCGCCGTGAAGGCCGTTCCACGGTGTGTAATCAGCACTGCCGGTGCGCCATGACGCAGCACAATTCTTTTTAGAAAAAACTGCGCAACCTCAAGCGCTGTAGCCCGTGGTAGCACCTTCGTTTCGGCATACCTGGTGAGGTAATCCGTGGCGACTACTATCCATTTGTTCCCAGTTGTGGAAGTTGGAAAGGGGCCGAGCAAGTCCATGCCAACTTGTTCAAAAGGCGTTCTAGGAACCTGAACGGGCTGCAGAAGTCCGGCTGGCCGGCCGGGTGGTGCTTTCCGTCGCTGGCAGTCCCGGCAAGTTCGTACATACTGCCGTAGGGTGGCCGATAGCTTCGGCCAGTAGTACTTCTGCTTGATCCGTGCCAGCGTACGTGTGTAACCGAAGTGACCGGCGCTAGGCTCGTCGTGACAGGCCTGCAAGATTTCATTCCTTAGAAGGTTGGGTACGACAAGCAGGTAGTTACTCCCATTCGCCGCGAAATTTCTCTTATAGAGAACGTTGCTCCGCAGACAGAATGAGGACAGTCCTCTGGCAAATGCCTTTGGCACGACGGTAGTGTGGCCTTTTAAAAAATCAAACAGCGATTGTAGTTCCGGATCTGCGCGCTGCTGTTCCGAAATGGTGGGTGCGTCCAGAACTCCGATTAGCGCGGCATCGTCGCTGTCGTCGTCATCGGCGGGGGCAAAGCCAACAGGAGCTCTTGAAAGGCAGTCTGCGTCTGAATGCCGCTTGCCGGATTTATGAATGATGGTCATGTCGAATTCCTGGAGTCTTAAGCTCCATCGCGCAAGACGGCCAGTAGGAGTCTTAAGATTCGTGAGTCAGCAGAGGGAATGGTGGTCGCTGACGACGGTAAAATGACGCCCATAAAGGTATGGTCGGAATTTGAGGAGGGCCCAAACAACACCAAGGCACTCTTTCTCGGTGGCCGAGTAGTTACTTTCGGCCCGTGATAGTGTCCGGCTGGCGTAAGCGATGACTTTTTCGGCGCCGTCTTGCCACTGGACGAGAACAGCGCCGAGCCCCACATTGCTGGCATCCGTGTGAACCATAGTTGCGGCATCCTCATCGAAATGAGCCAGCACAGGTGGTGTCTGTAAGCGCCGCCGGAGCTCGTCAAACGCCTCTTGCTGTTCATCACTCCAGATGAAAGCTACGTCGTCACGTGTGAGGCGAGTGAGTGGGGCCGCAATGTGGGAGAAGTTCGCTATGAATCTCCGGTAATAAGAGCACAGCCCCAGGAAACGCCGAATGCTCTTTTTGTCGGTAGGCGTGCAGAACTTCGACACGGCATCAAGTTTATCAGGATCCGGGCGTACGCCAGCTCGACTGACAACGTGACCGAGAAATAGTAGTTCTTCATACCCGAAGTGGCATTTTTCTGGTTTCAGTGTCAGTGCGGCAGATCGGATAACCTGAAGAACGGACGTCAATCGCTCCAAGTGCTCTTGAAAGGTCCTGGAAAACACGACGACGTCGTCTAGGTATACCAAACACGTTTGCCACTTCAATCCAGACAGAACCGTGTCCATCATTCTTTGAAATGTTGCAGGCGCTGAGCACAAACCAAACGGAAGAACTTTGAACTCATAAAGCCCGTCGGGAGTAACAAATGCGGTCTTTTCACGGTCACGCTCATCGACTTCGATTTGCCAGTATCCGCTCTTCAAGTTCATTGACGAAAAGTAGCGGGTATGTCGTAATCGATCGAGTGAGTCGTCTATTCTCGGCAGAGGATATACGGCTTTTTTGGTGACTTGGTTCAGTTTGCGATAATCGACGCAGAATCTCAAGCTACCATCCTTCTTTTTGACCATGACGACGGGTGACGCCCAGGGGCTTGTCGATGGCTGAATGACGTCGTCGTCTAGCATCTGGTCCACCTGCTGCCTTATCGCATCGCGTTCTTTCGCGGACACTCGGTAGGGGTTCTGCCGAACCGGTCTTTCATTTGCGGCAGTAATTATTCGGTGTTTAACCAACTGGGTTTGGCGGACGCCCGACGTCGACGAAAAGCAGTCCCGGAAACTGTTTAAGAGCTCAGAAAGCTGGCGTTGCTCTGTCGGTGGGAGGTTGCGGTTAACGTCGATTTCGAGCTTATTTGGCACCACGGCTGACGCTTTACTCTGTAGAACGAAGCAGTCCATTGCGTTGTCGATGTCTTCGAAGACGGCAACCGCCGTTCCCTTGGCGACTTGTCGACGTTCATTGGTGAAGTTTGTCAGCAGTACCTCCGCTTCGCCGCACGCTAGCGTCAACAGGCCCCTAGCAATGGCGATCCCACTTTCCAGAAGAAGGGGACTCAAGACCTCGGCAATACCAGGGCCGCTTAATAGGTTATCACACCTAGCGGAAACAAGCATGCAGGATCTTGGTGGTAGGCTAACTTCGTCACCGACAATTCGCAGGTGTATGGGTCGGTTGCCGGTACGTTCTGGTGTGTTATTTATCGTCGAAAAAATTACAAAGCCCTCGCCGACATAGATTACCGCATCATGATCGCGCAAGAAGTCCATTCCTATAATAAGCTCTCTGCAGCACTCCGGAAGGACGACGAACGTACCGACGAAGTCCGAGTCACCAATGCGTACCCTCGCGGTACATTTTCCGACCGGCGTCATTAGGTGACCCCCGGCAGTCCGAATCTGAGGTCCATCCCATGGGGTCTTGAACTTTCTGAGCCTGTCAGAGAGTTCCCGACTAATTCTCGAGTAGTCCGCCCCGGTGTCCACTACTGCGGTCATTTCGTGTCCGTCGAGAAAAACTAAGTTCGGGCGGCGCGTTCACGTCGACGTCGAAGTTTTGGGCTGCCGGTTCTCCAACTACCGGCGGTAGAGGGAGGCCTTCGGAGCTTCGACTACTGGCAACCTTGCCTCCCAAGGTTGCGTCATCTAGTTTCCCCGCGGTGGCGTTGCAGACCGCCGGGTAGGTGGCCCACCAGGAGTGCGGCGGCCGGGCGAACCTTGGGGAGCGGGGGACGGCGAACGCGATCGGCGGAGTGGTGCGGTAGCTCGACGCTCGGCGAGGTAGTCAGAAATGGCGACCGGTCTTTCTCCGTATTGGGGCCGAACAGCGTTGGGTGGGAATCCAGGCAGTCCAATTTCACGGTAGGGGCACCGGCGATAAATGTGCCCTGGTTCGCCACAGTGATAGCAGAGCGGCTGGTTGTCGGAAGTTTGCCAAAGGTCGGTCTTGCGTACTTGGGGACGATAGTATTGTTGCGGACGTACCGAAGAGTTATTACGAAACTGCTGTTGGGCAGTAAGAGGGACTGCTTGTTGTGGCCAGCATTCGGCTGGGTGCGGCGGGTGGTATGGGAGAAGCGGCGCGGCAGGTCTAGTGGTTGCGGCGGGAGCCTGGACAGTGAGAGCCGTGGCGTAGGAAACTGGGCATGGTGACGCTGGCTGCGCTGCTGGTAGGGAAATCGCGTTGCGAATTTCATCGCGCACTATGTCGGCGACGGAGGCCTGTATGGGCCCCGATGGGATGATGCCGCACTTAGCGAGCTCTTCTCTCAACACCGCGCGGATGAGATCCCGAAGGCGGTTGTCGTCATCCGTGGCTATGACAGCAGAGATGCTCGACGATGTTTTGGCGCCCATGCGGTCGTATTGTCGGGAGCGCTGTTGTAGTGCCCTCTCAATAGCAGTAGCCTCGCGGATGAAATCTTGGACCGTTCGTGGCGGATTTCGGACGAGGCCGGCGAAAAGCTGTTCTTTTACGCCATGCATAAGATGGCGTAATTTTTTACATTCTGCCATGTCTGGGTCGGCTCGCTTGAACAGTCGGGCCATGTCCACCGCGAACATAGCCACACTCTCGTTAGGTTTCTGAGTCCGTGCTTCCAGGAGACGCTGTGCTTGTTCGCGGCGGTCGGCATTGGCGAATTTCGTTTGAACCTCGCGACGAAAGTCCTCCCAAGTGCGCAGGCTCGCTTCCCAATTCTCGAACCACGTCCTTGCACCGTCCTCAAGAGCAAAATTGGTTTGTTGGAGCTTTTGGGTGGCACTCCACTGGTTGAATGCAGCCACACGCTCGAACTGTTCAAGCCAGTCCTTAACGTCTTCGTAATCCTCTCCGTGGAAGTGGGCGGGTTCGGGCGGCTGCTGAAAAGTCACCGTAGTAGGCATTGCCTGCGCCATTACCTCTGGCTGAGAAGCGTGCCTTCTTGATGTAGACTCCAAGAGAGGGCCCTGTTCTGGAGGAAGGCCGAGTTTCCGGCGGCTACACCGATGAACCGGAGTGTGGACGGGCGAAGGTCTCTCGGGGCTAACGTCCGGGGGCGTACGGGGCATCGGACGCACCCTCCACCAGTGTTGCGTCCTGTCAAACAGCTGGGGCGCAGAATAGTTGTCTTAGCGAAGACGCAGGGGCAAAGTATTTATTAGGCGAGGTGCCCAACTTGCCAGAGGAAACACACAAAGAGCACCGGTTGGTGGCTAGCAAAATGGCGACCAAGAACCGAGCACACGAGCCGCTAACTAACGCGCTCCTTCGTCCTCCTCTGCTGTGCCCATCACACGGCACGTACCCACGCGGGGGATTAGCATGTCTGTCCTACTTAATGCTCTCATCCCACAGACAGGCACGTGACATTATATATATATATATGCACAAAGTAGCAGTACGCTCTTCGGAGACTTTATTTCCAACGTTTCGACCTGGGAAATGGGAATGAAGGGCTTGTTGAATTAAGACAGGAATAGGAGTTGGCAGTCAAGAAAACTTCGGAAAGCAAAGGAGAGAATGCGGTAGGTCATTAAAACAGATAAAGAATTTTTGGAGACTGAAACAAAGTTGTGAAAAAATGCCCGCCGTGTGGGAACCGAATCCACGACCTCCAAAGTACGCGTCTGGTGTGATGACCAGACGCGTATTCTGGAGTTGTACCCCTCACTGACTTGCAAGGAAGCAGAACTATGGAAGCTCGCACAGACCGAATCCCTTCGTAATAGGGCCCTCCTCCATCACATACATCCCTCAATTTATCCCTCTCCCTTTTGCCCACTATGCGGAAACAACACTACGGTGCAACATCACATGTGGGCCTGTCCTTATGATCCCCTGTCTCTAATCAATTCTTCAGAGCTCTGGGAGGCAGCGCTGAGCTGCTACAACCCGGAGAAACAGATCATCATAGCCCTGGTTACGAAGGTCGCGCACAGCTCCGGCTGATGGCCACCTCCCTCGTTTAGAGGTCTTCTTTAGTATAAAGTGCTTCTCTCTCTCTCTCTCCTTTGTGGCAAAGATGGCAAATGTGTTGTTTATATGTAGAGATTTATTCACCATTCCTTTCTAACTGTCTCCTTGTAATGTCATCGCCAGTTAGAGGCGCTCATTACGCGGATTAGTAGCTTAACCACGTAGTACCCGATCCCTAGTACGCAGCTTTTACATTGCGGGGGGTACGTAAGGGCTACTTTCTCCCCACCGTCTGACTTTGGATTTGCAAAGGGGGAGGGGCCGGCGCGCACGCCTGACCCCACTACCAAAAATTGCATGCCCCATCTGCCCCAGTTTGGGGAAGTGGCAAACTTCAGCCGACCGCAGTGCAATGGCCGGCCTCCGCTTGGGGCACCGGCCATAGTGACCACCAGACGCCCAGCACCAGGTAAGTATGCCTAAGCCGCGATCTTCAGCCAGGCACCCTTTGCCAAGAACAATCACGTGGCGTCGGTGGGGATGTGCCGCGAAGTCAGAAAATATTTGCAGGCAAGGCAGAAATAGCGCAACAAAGGACCGCGAAAAACTTTGTGCGCTCGCGTCCAAATACCTTCTAGCCGAAAGGCTGCCGTTGTAAAGCGGGCGCGCGTCGCAAGCACGTTTTGCGCCGTCGGCATGTACAGGCGGCTGGCCGCATGGCCGCACCCCTACTAACGCCATCTACTGGTTCGCTCGGACCACTCTCTCTTTTCTTTTTGGAAACTGCGAAGCCATATTTCTAAATAGCCTTCTCTGTTCAGCCTCCGTGGCCTACGGATACTAGTCATCGAATTTCACGCTGATGGCGTGCGGTTAGAGCCAAAGCGGCACATTTTTTCGGCAGAATGTTTTTTTTTACTTTTTCTTTTTGCTGAAACATGTTTCATGGGGTCAATCATACGCATTCCTGTCGAAAATAACCATACTTATGTTTTATGTCGGCCTCACGTAATACCAACACTTCCATTACGTGCTTAATTTTATTTGTACGACGCGAAAAAGAGGCGAACATGGGATGCGTCTAGCGGCCGAGTTTGTCAAATACACGTCCAGGTGAAAACCAGGGTGGCTGCGAGAATGGAGAGAGAGAGAGAGAGAGAGAGAGAGAGAGAGAGAGAGAGAGAGAAAGAGAGAGAGAGAGAGAGAGATTTTTTTCTCCGCCCTCAATTTTTGTGAGCCCTGTACCAAAACTATAGAACAAAGTATGATTGATGGATTGATTGATCCCCTGTCCAGGGTCGATCGGACTTTTAACTGTACAGGCACCCCCTTAAGGCGCGACGTGTGGTGCCCAACTTTCGTGCGCAATTATCACCGCCTGAAATGATCTTGGTGGGAAGAGCAAGCATAACCAGTGAATTTCAACCATATGTCCCGGTTGCGAACTTTCCACAGTGAGTTCCTATGTATCCATGCATGGTGTATCTAACGCACACGAAAGCATTGGTGGTGGGTGGCGCACAACAGACATTTTGTCCGGTCGAGGCGCCCCGCTACCATCGATAATCCCAGTCAAGAGCAGAAATAGTATTTTGAACCAGTTTCTTCTTGCTATTCGGCAAAAGCATGCACCAACTCGGCACGTGAACGCGCCCGCACCCGGACCAGCTGACGCGTACACGGCATTCTGACCTTGAGCTTTTAGTACACAACTAGGCACTCCAAGTTGAATTTCTTTAGTTCTCATCGCGGTCATCATTTGGTCATACTAATGAAAACGATGAAGGCTAATTCAAGCTGCAGACGTCTTACCACGATCTATGTTTAGATTTGGGCAACATTTTTGGTGGATAAAGAGTACCTGCCCAAAACAAGAATTTTTGTAAGACATACACGCTATAAAGTTCAACCAAATAAGTTAAGTAGTCAATTACCCTGTTACCCATATTGTAGCGACTTTTTTTTGGGGGAGGGGGGGGTGTTTACGCGCTTGTACTCTGATTCGAAATTCCAATATTTCGCAGTCTTGTTTTGTATCCTTTTACTGGCGTTTCACTTTCGCTTATTCAATGTAACTTCTAGACATACTACGCTTGAATAACGGTCCCTTGTTATGGGCAGAAATTAAATAAAATTCAACGTTGAAACGTTTCAGGAATCCAAAATAGCAATTGTCAAACGAATGCTTAAGCCGCTCTGCAATACAAAGCACCCCTTTCAAATCGCCCTCAAATGCACTACAGCACACATGCCTTGCTGAGAATACATTTTTCCTGGCGTCATATATGAGCAGTCTGCCACGAAAGAAAGGAAGGCCGTAGTCTGCTATTAAGTATTTCCATTAGACACCATTCATCGCTAAAGAGCGCTGCACACATGGCCTCTTTAAAGTAGGTTTCACACCCAGGCCATAGGAGATTGCTGGGAAGGCATTTTTAGGGGCCGTGTAGGAAATCTATCATTAAAGCATAATGGCTTAAGGGCCCCCTATAAATAAGTAAGGCCCAATGTCTCACCATGAAAGGCTAGGCACCAAAACCCTTTACAATCACACTTACTACTGAGCACAAGATGATTGCTAGGAAGACCTATTTTAGTCACAAAACACAAAGTCTGATATCGAAGTATGATGGTCCAAGTGCTTTTATTACATACTTTCATAAGGCCCCATCCATCCATACCAAACGCTATACATGCAGTATATTTCGGCGTCACTACTACGCGCGGCACTTCTGGGAAGAGTGTTTCTTTCGAGGGCAATTTAAGGAGTCTGATATCAGCGTATAGAGGTTTTAGCGCCTTGTATGTAATACAGACGGATGGACAGAGGGCTTTTCATGTTGAATCCTCATAGAAATATTTTGAGGATTTTAAAAAGACAAACTCATGATGGCCAGCGCAAACCAAAACACGGATATGTTATCAGGGTATTTATATGTGGTATTTATATCAGGGTATTTATATACTTAAGAACGGCAACACCTCAGGTAGTGTATCACTCCGGCGAAGCGCCGGACCCGTGACGTCAGTGCGCGCGCGTTTTGAAAGAGGATCGCGGTAAATGCGTGACATCATCTGCTTTTTTCACCGAGTTTGTCGTCGCTGGAGTAATTTGTAGGCAGCGTAAGTCCGAAAAGTCATGGAAATGACTGGTGTTCGGTGTGGTTATTGTATTTGCGTGCGCTGGCTGTGATTGCTATCGGTTGTTTATCTTGCGTCATAATCATTTTAGAACTGATCGATTGCCCACACCTCAGCCCACCAGTTCGTGGACTGCGCGAGATTTCGTAATGATGACATACGAGTGAACAAATCCATTTTAATATAGCGCGGAAAACAGCCAGCGCGTCATTAATTTGTATAAGATTAACCATGTTACAAAGATCAATCAGCTGAAGAATGCTTTAGCACGTACGTGAAGTACTCGTGCTGAAGCATTATATTGGGAGGAACGCAATATTATGCGCGTTCGACGACGACGCGGTGAGCAATTTTAGATTTTTAGATTATGCTGATGGCCAATAAAAATGGCATCAAACACCATTGTCTTTAGTAATGTGTGCACAAAAGCCACGTCCATCGAAGGTGCACATAGGTAGCTCGCTGTGTGTAAAAAGAAAAAACAATAAAATAATTGCTCGTTTCAGATCAACGTGAAAAATACCTTCGCTTCTGCTTCGTTATTACGCGTGAGTTTATTACTTTCTATTCCTAGTTATTGCTCCTTACATGTGCATTGCCTAAGCACTGCCGTCATTTCTACGACTGTCCCTAATATCGAGCTGTTACGGGTTTTTCTTACGCCATCTTGGCAAGAAAGCCTGCAGTTTACAGGAAGCGACCACGAAGAGTCTGCACGTAAAAATCTTGTTTCACGGCACTGCACATTTTTGGGAAAAAGCGCTTTAAGCTTAGTTCTGCTCAAGTCTCAACGCAATGGAATTCCGATCGAGTCTATGGGGGCGTTTCCGCATGAATGGTAAAATCTCCATTCCTGGAAAATACTCTTTCGCAGCTGCCATGGCAAGTGCGATATTGAGAACGCCAATATATAGGTTGTAACAGGCTATTTCACTTCTTTCATATTGTTATACGCCCCAACACACGGCATGTTGGAGTGTCATTTTACGATACTGGGAAAAATGCCTGTACAGGGAAACATTTTTGGTGTCATAGTTACAGCTCACCTTTTTATGCCCATTGCTTGCATTTACATCTGCTGGGGCAAGGTGAAAAAAATCGCATTCCAAGCAGCAAAAACGCCTGCTTTTCTCTTAATTATACGTAGGAGAAAATTATTCACACTTATAATTTGGCTAGAGAACCACCACTGATAAACAGCACTTGTTTTTATTCCCTTTTGTGCTGAAATGCTTATGGATGGAAAGTTGCAGTGTCTCCTCTGTAAATTCAAGTGCCAAAACAAGGGCATGATGCAGACAGTCTCACTGGCAGACATACTCATGGATACGAGCTGGAGGTATCAATTTACAAAAATGAAAATGTTATTAGAACCCAGAAATATTAGCAGGCGCCTCCGCCACCCCAACCAAAATAAATTGGGCTAAAACGTGTTGTGTGGTTTTGACATCGGGCTTTACTGAACACCAGAATGCAGAGTGCGGCATGTGATTCTTTGCACGCCTCCCATCTCGATTTACCACTAGGGCACTACCCCAGGTGTATGAAGACAATCACAGTACCCATACGTAGTTTTGTTCAATGTTTCCTCGACATTACCACAATAACACACTGCTAAAAATCTCGATATGTCACACTTCTCTCTGAAGTATGCTTTACTGCCCACATGTTGAAACGGCTGCCTACACTACTGTTCAGCTGCTTATTTAAATACGTAAGGCACTTTCGACAAACTTGACACTAAGTCTTCTCTATCACATCAAAACAAAGTTTCATTCAATGACCTCCACATGCCCATAATAAGACAGTCACCTTTATTCGTGTCTTACAATCAGTCTGAAAGTTTTGTACATGCATTCGTTATAAGCAGTGTACTCTACATGCACAAAACTCGCAACGGCCGCTTTTTTGATATCATTCAACACGACACCAAGCCAGTGATGTGTTGCTAAATTGCGACTGCACCATCAATTGTAATTTTTCTAATTACATATCACATATATTGAATTACACTCCAAGCTTTGACTTGAAATCACATACAAACACACCTGTAGGGAGAGAAAATGTACACATCCTCAGTGAAGGAACAAAACATTCCATACGTGGCGCTGCCATGAGAAGTCCATTCAAGCACACAAGTAGCATATGATGCCACTTAGAACACTACAGAGATTTCCCTTATACCTTACTTCCAAGTGCTGTCAGTGCAAAGGGGCTTAGTGAGATGGTTATACAAGTCGTTTTTTTTGCCTCTGCACCACGGCAACTCTTCATTGTCAGCAGTTTAAAATGCAATAATACCCCCAAACAACGAGAATTATGGTTGCAGGTAGCGTAATGCTGCAAGGCAATTTAAAGCTTGTGCGCCCAAGGTTTCTACTCATCAGGCGCAACGCCACAAATTAGACGTAAAGAGAACAAAACGACGTGAACACATTTTGTACAGCAGCTAGTTATCGTAGCAGCCATTTGAAAAAGTTTGTGCTGCCACGAGGCACAGTCCCCTCGTCGAAGCTTGTCGCTGAAAGTTTCAGGCAGTCGATATCTTAATCAGACAGCCTTGCCCTGGTGGCATTCAGCGTATCTTGTGCATTGTTGCAGCATGTTGGCATTCGTTCCAAGGCTATAAGAGTCTATTGTGGAAAGGCAGGGCACACATGGTAGCAAGGTCGAAAAATGTGTTGGTTGGACATAAAAAATACAGCCCGTCTTGTCTTGGTGTGGTTGGGTTGTCGTAGTTCGTTTTTTTTTGTGCTTTTTGAGTCCCAGGTTTTTTATATCTCCAGCAACCCTGGTGGGCAGCAAAAGTGGAACACCAAGCGTGAACAGGTTTAAAATGATGGCGATTTGCATGGTCACGTTTCATGTGTTCGTTGTTCATTTGCCACCTCTGGCACCATTTAAGGGCCCTTGTCACCCCCTGTACCACCATCCTGCGGATGGGCACTTCGATCGTTCTGGAGAAAGTCCTTGAGCCGTTTTAGGTTTCCGTCCCATTGCTGAAAGTGCATACAGTCACTCGCTTGAAGTAAAGCAGCATATTTTAGTTGCACCTTTACGGGATTCAGAAGCCAGTCCCATCCGCAGCACCATAAGCCGTTGATAACCAAAGTTGCATGTATAAATTATTCTGCTGCTGCACTCGCCTGTACTGTATTGGTGTCTGGCCCATTAACATTGACGACCATTTAATTTGCATGCAAGCTGGCTAAAGTGTGCCTGTCGGCTCGAGATGTTTCTCCACAGCACAGAACCAAGCCAGTGATGACACTCTCCCAACAAACAGTAAGTTACCCTGGTAAATGTAAGTGTGTGGGCAGAACAACCATTCTTACTAAAAAAAGAAACTCATAAAATTGTTGACTGCAAGCTTGGGAAGATGGTGGTTTCTCCCTGGTTGATGCAAAAATAAGCTGGATGTTTTTCTGTTTCCTTTCTGTGCATTCCGCCGACAAGGCGCAAGCTCGTACTGGCCTGTTTGCTTCCCCACAAACAGTACCACGTAATGTACTGCGAAATCTATTTCTTGTTTATGAAGAGATATTAACTGCGTAAAGTGTCAGTGCAGAGCCAGATACTTTCACCTTGTACGTTAATGTTCGTTTTGTGGGACAGTGATAGAATCCACCCGCCCCGCAACACATGGCGGCATGGCACGTCTCAAGCTGACCTGGACCGCTTCTGCCCTACCATGGTGCTTTTTGCAGTGGGTGGTTTGATGCAGTGTCACATGTCTTTCCTGACCATGGACTCTGTCTTTCTCCATATTAATCAGCTTGTCTCGTTTGGAAAGAAATACCAGCAATCACCGGATAACGAATCCTGACGCTGTTCACAAACCTGAACTCGTTGAAAAGGTAAACAAGACCATTCGAAACCTTGAAACCAACACTGCTGACGTGGCTGCATGGAAATATTTTAAGGCAAGAATTGACGGTGAAGCCAGAAAGATAGGTAGGCGGGAGGCAGCCGAGCATAAAGTTACAGAGCGTCGCCTCAATAATACAAGATTGTATTTTCATAATGCAAGATTGTGTAACCATCCCCCTTACTTGTATGTTTCATGCTGCTCAGCGCTGCATTGTTGACCAGCCATGTAAACAACCTTGTTATTGTTCCAGAAAAAAACGTTGAATTCTGCCTGCATTAGGAAAACATAGTGGGAGGATACACAGATGGCAAGCTCGCTGTAGGGCAGACTGCTATTCAACCTTTGGTGGGCACAGTTACCACAGGCTCAGCAAAGTTGTGTTTATGCTACTTGTGAACTTTCCTTTGTCGACCGGACGGAAGACGAAAGAACGATAATTATCGCCAAAAAGTTACACCACCCGACCTGGCGATCCCCACACCGCCACGATAACGACAGCTCGCTCAAAAAAAAGCCGATAAATCGGCTCGTTGTTGCGGATATTATTTTGTTTAGCCTCTGAAACTACTTTAAGGGCTATTTCATTCAGTATGCAGTCATTTGGACGCGCCACAAGGTTATTGAAATAACTACAACCAACTTTCGCTCTGGCTTGTAATTGAAAACACATGGAGGGTAGCGAGGGTTGTTTGCTTTTGTACTACGCAGACGCGTTAGACACGAGGGGGCGCTGCATGTCGGCGAACTCCAGCGCAGGAGCCCAATGTGCGTGGCACAGAGTCGGAGGGAGTTCTGCTCGCCGCCGCTGCGACGATCGGAGTTTTATGAGCGCAGATAGTTGCCCCCAGCAACGCCGAGGCGAGTGACATCAGGAGCAGACGACAGTCGTTTTTTTTTTTCGGCGGCGCTGTTTGCTCAATAAGTTGTGATTAGATGCTCTTTCTTCATTCAAATGCTTAGGTTTCTCATTTACAATTTTGCGTAGCGGGCTCATTATCCATCCGCACATCCGATGCCTGACCAACACCCCCCCTACCTCCCCCCCCCCACCCATGGGTACGGGCCGCCGGGCGCTCTTACGAAACGCACGCTCCCGTCCGCTCGACATTTTCTGAGCATTTTTTCTGTTCATTAACGGCGCAACCAAGAGCTTAAACAGCCCTGCTGTCTGAAAGTAGAAAAGCTATATATTTGCCCACAACTATATCCCCATACATCAACCATTTCCTGCTTGGGCCGCTGCCACCCACTGAACGCGCACGGCAAGGTTGTGGATTGTATTCCTATATTGACCTTCACGTGTCCCATCCCCCTGGGAACATCAACTCTCCCACCCTTCTGGCGCTACTTCTTGCACACAGCGCTCTTTCGACCCTCTCATCTCACCAAAAAATATATTTATGTAACGCCAGCTTCGTTCCCACCACTAAGCTGGTGAAAGTTCCATCTCCTGCGCCCTCCCCCAATACCGTCATTGATTTTCTCATGTTCGCGGAATCCCTTAATTTTGATGTATGTTGGAATGTGATCACTGCCGCGGGTTTCAATGTCCGTAAACCATTGGAGATGTCCTGCGAATTGCCTTGAAGCCAAGGTCAGATCCAGGCAGCTCGCATAGGTCGGGCCGCGGAGAAATGTAGGACTTCCATCATTCAGTATACATAGCCCATATTCTGACGTGAATGATGCAAGTCTTCGACCCCTGAGGTTCATCTTGGAGCTTCCCCAAAGCGGGTGGTGGGCATTAAAATCACCGGTGAGGATCCAAGGGCCTGGTGTTGTTTCGAAGATATGCTTTAGTCTCTGTCGATCAAGGATAGCTGATGGGGTTATGTAGGCTCCTTGGAGCGTGAAAGAGAGCTGTCGTTTTTTAACATTTAAGCATACGTATTCCCTATATCTCCAAACGTGTCCAAACATACTGACCGGACGAAATTTGAATCCCTTATGGAGGACGCCTGCTGTGAGGGCCTTTCCACAAGCTTTCAAACTGCTATCGGCAGTGCAACCCAGGCTTCCACGCTTACTGTCACAATGCCGCCCAAAGTGACAGAGTTTGATACCGAACTTGAACACCTCCGGGCGATTCGACGGCGAGCGGAGCGACGGTACCGGCGTACAAAAGCTGTATACGACCTAAGGGTAGCCAGAAGAACACAGAAGAAGATACAGCGCCGCATCGCTCAGGTTCAGGCACAACTGTGGAAATCATTTTGCGAGTCCCTCGACCCTCGGAAGCCTTTGTCTTCTATATGGAGAGTAGTGCGTGGCCTGGCGACACCTGTGCAGCAGCGCTACCCATTCAAGGCTTTGGCACTACATGAAAACCGTCCGGAGATAGAAGTCGCAGAAGATTTCTGCGTGCAGATTGCCTCTAGAACTGATGGCAATCGATCTGCAAGGATCCGTGAAGTCCCCACGTCACGAGATCAACGCATGGACGTGCTCTTTTGCATGGAAGAGTTAGAGGCGGCTTTGGCATCCTGCCGGCGTAGCTCATCCCCAGGTCCCGATGAAATCTCCTACTCCACACTATGCCACCTCGGTCCTCAAGCACGTCAAACGCTTTTGGACATCTTTAACAATGCGTGGATGGATGGCATCGTTCCACCGGAGTGGAAAGTAAGCCGTCTGGTCCCCTTACTCAAGCCTGGCAAATCTCCGCTCGACCTTCCATCATACCATCAAATTGCCCTGGTCAGCTGCCTATGCAAGCTCATGGAAAGAATGATACTTACGCGGCTGCAGTGGTACCTCGAACATAACAATATATACCCTGAAGGTATGGCTGGTTTTCGGCGCGGGCGTTCCTCCATAGACTGCGTGGTGGACTTGGTAACGTTTCCACAGCAAGACAAAAGTCGTAAACGCATTTCAGCAGCCCTCTTCCTTGACGTTAAGGGCGCCTATGACAACGTCGTTCATGAGGCTATTCTAGACGCCCTGGAGCACTTCGGACTTGGTGGGCGAGTTTACCGATGGATAGAAAGCTTCTTGTCCGGAAGATCTTTTTATGTCAGGACGGAGGATGGCCCGACATCACAGCACTTTATTCAACGTGGTGTTCCTCAAGGTGCGGTGCTAAGTTCAACGCTTTTCAACCTAGCGATCGTCAGACTTGTGCACGCTCTCCCCAAGAATGTCTGCGTCTCCACTTATGCCGACAACATTTGCCTCTGGGCTTCGATGGTCAACCGACCACAGCTACGAGCACGACTTCAAAAGGCGGCCAATGTAACGCGATCTTACCTGCGGCAACAAGGTCTGAGTATCTCGGGTGACAAGTGCGCGCTGGTTGCATTTAGCCGCAAGCCCATGTTTCGATATTCCTACAAGATCAATGGGAGGTTGGTTCCCTACTCCAGGCATCACAAATTTCTTGGCGTCATCATCGACACGGACATTTCCTGGAGCGCACATGTGTCTTTCCTTAAGAAGAAACTTACCACCATTGCCCAGATATTCAGATTTCTTGCTGGAAAGACGTGGGGAACATCGGTAAGAGGAATGCTGCAACTGTACTCCGCACTTTTTTTAGGCGCCTTGCGTTACAGCTTGCCAGCAATTTCCAACACTTGTACCACTAACCTGCGAGTAATACAGAGCGCCCAAGCGCAGGCTCTGCGCACGTGTCTTGGTTTGCCGCGTTGTGCATCAACAGTGGTCACCATTTGCATCGCACAGGAACACCCAATAGCAACGTACGTGGCTACTGAAACACTACACCTGTACATGAGGCTCCTCACGAGGCTGCCTTCTCACCATCTGGCGCAGCTTCCTCAAGGTAGACCACGATCTACTTTTTCAGCCATTATCACAACGCACAGGGCTGAAATCCCTTCAAAGTACGCCCCTGCGGCAACATCGACCTCCCCGTTGTGGTGCCTGGCACAACCTGAGATTCGTCTCATCGTTCCGGGAATTCGAGAAAAGCCGACTTTTCATCATTGGCCCTTCAGCAGCTTACGCTGCTGTTACTACATGAACGGTACAACGACCGGAAACATGTGTAGACAGATGGCTCAGTAACGTCATCAAGTTCGGCAGGTGCAGTGTTTGTGCCAGCAGATTTTGCAACAACTCGATTCCGTATTGGCCATACCACGAGCTCGACAGCTACAGAACTTGCAGCCATTCGTGAGGCTCTTGATCATATCATCGGAGCTACTCCTCAAAATTGGGCGATCTTTTCGGATTCCAAGGCTGCCTTACAGAGCTTACGCGCAGCCCTGCGCTACGGCCTCCTACACCAACTGGTGACAGAGATAAGAGAAAAATTCCATCAAGCCATCACAGCCGGCCATGACGTAATTTTCCAGTGGCTTCCAGGTCACTGCGGAGTCATCGGTAACGTGCTGGCGGATGAAGCTGCCCGTACAGGCCATGAGAGTGACCGCACCATTCTGCTTCCGCTTTCAAGGACCGATACCGCCAGGACGCTTCGCTCCCTTGCACGCAAGTTTACCATGCAGCAATGGAACACACCGGACTTTTCGAATCTCCGTCTGTATATTCAGGATCCTCTTCTTCAGCGCCGTATTCCGTATGGGCTGTCTCGACCCCAGTAAACTTTACTTTGTAGACTGTGGTTGGGAGTGACCTTCACGAAAGCCTACTCCTTCCTCATCGGGATGGCCAGCAGCGCCCACTGTGACGCCTGCGGGGCGGAAGAGACCATAGAACATGTGCTGTGTCGCTGCCCCGAATACTCGTCGGAGAGGAGCGTGCTTGCCACCGCGCTGAGCCGATTGGACAATCGACCATTTACGGTGGAAACTATTCTAAGTCATCGGTCTTTACCATCGACCTCGCAGAAGGCGACGAAAGCCCTTTTACGTTTCCTGAGTGAAACGAACTTGCGTGAAAGACTATAGTGCCCGAAATGGGACTAGAGTGTGCGCTTTCCCACTCCTATCTCTTCCTCTTCTCCCGCCATTTTTATTCCCTGAGCCCCATTCCCCCAGTACAGGGTAGCAAACCGGGCTCTACACCTGGTTGACCTCCCGGCCTTTCCTTTCTTTTTTCTTCTTCTTCATGTTCGCGGCAAGGCCAACACCCGCGTTCCTAAAACTTCCAAATGCTTTTGACATGCCGACAAAATTAACCGGGAAGGCGAGCTCCCGGCAGCCGAGCGTCGCTCTTTTGCCGGGCTCCGTCCGCGACTGTGTTCGAACAGGCAGACAGCACTGTCGCGACAAGGTGCCTCGTCTGATGCCACGAAAAAATGTACACGAAGAAACTGCTGTAATTGGGAAGCAGCGCCCATCTTCAAGCATGGTTTCAGTAAAGCGGAAAGGAATAAAATGACAAGGGTGGTTACGGGGGAAAAGTTATCAAGCTGGCACTGCGTATTTCCTGAAGAGAAGCACCCCAAGAAACAAACACTGTTTAGCAGTAGCTTTACTGTGCTGCTGTAATTAGTACACATGCCAACACAATAACTTGTAAAAGCTATCTTGTTGTCCATCTTTTTTTTAACGAGTAGCATTATTTGCCGAGTACCCCTCGTTAGTCGTGTAACGCCCTACATCTGCACAAAGATGCGTAATTGGTGGAAGTTGTATTTGCATTAAAATCTGAATTTTTGTGGAAATGCAGAGCGTTACACGGTTCGCCATTTTTCTTTTTTTTCTTTTTTTTCTATTTTCTGGTTTGTCAACATTCTGTCCGATTCTATTCTGTCCGACACCATTGTCTCCACTTATGCTATTATAACGAAGAAAGCTGTTACTCACGCCAAATCTGCATTTTGTGAACATTCAGGTTGTTACACGGCCCTGGTTTTGGGGTACTCGGCAAAGAATGATGCGTATTACAATACAAACCATTAAAAATAAAAATTAAAAATTTTACAGGACAAAACTCAGGCAATCACGTTATGTATCCAAAACAGCTCCAAGAAACGAGTGCTACAATAAAGGAGTCCAGAAAAGGATGGTGGAAACTCATAAGAAATAGCAAACACACGCACATTCCCAATGAGTAAAGGTAATACAAGGCAACCAGCTTTATTATACTAACCGTAATGCTGTAAAGTTGGCGTGTCATTTAATGTAACCTGGGACGTACACAACTCACGCAAAACAGGATACCGACCGATCATATTATTATGAGTTACAATTGCTTTCAAAGAACAAGTGTCATACAAAAAAGAAGCATATCAAAGAGAAAGTTCGCGCAAAACGACTTTAAAGGCTCTAATAGACCATGACCGCCGGTTTTTTGTCAGAGCATTATGTTCCTTGAAGAACTACGAATAAGATATTTAAACAATATATGAGCGTCGTTCTACGAGGACTTTTGTATGCCTTGCTCCTAAGTACGACTAAGATGTGGCTATAAAATGATTAAGAGCCTTGCTTCTCAGTATGACTAAGATGTGGCATATCAAATTCAGAATATTTTTTAGAGGCCAAGCCCCTTAGGGGTTTGGGTTGTCGTCGTCTCATGTCGTTGTAGAATCATGTAGTCACGGTACTAAAACACCCGGACAGTTTTTTCCAACGCCTCGCGCTAGAACGTTTCCTCTCCATGGGAAAAACGTGCACTGAAACAACACACCGGGACACTCGTTTTCGAATGCATAGCGCTAGAACTCTCCGTGCTTCAAAGACACGAGACTTTCAGCCAAGCTATATACCTGTACCCCCCAACTGTTCCATCTCCTTGGAAAAAAAATGCCAAGGTGCCCAGAATACACTTATAAACGGCATGTTCGCCCCTGATCAGGTTTCACGTTAATTGAGATAGCCCGGAATTTTTGGCCTTGAATGAAGTTGTACTGAGCAAGTCTGTGCTGTGTAATTGATGAAAGTTGATAACTCGATAGATATTTTCACATGAAAGTGTTTTATTCCGGGTTGCACAAATATTTGAGTGATGTCATATCCGTCACTGAAGTGACGCCAGTACAGCGAAGCCAGTGGCCTGTAAAGGGTGCACCCTTGCACATAGGGTCTTCTTGCGGGGAAGCAACCTCTAGAACCAAAGAGTACGTTATACCTACGATTGTTCGTTTTCGGGTTTTACATTTTAACACGAAAGTGTTTTATCCCGAAATACACCAAGATTTTACTGACGTCATATCCATCACGGGAATGTCGACAGTACACCTTTGCCGAAGCGACCCGACAGAAGGACATCGCTCGGCAAGCACACCCACGAGACAGCCGCCGACCCCCAAATCATGCTCAGCTGCAGATTTCGCTGCACATTTCACTTTCGTGTTTTACGATCCCTATGACAAAGGAACCAACCACAATTATTAAAAAGGCACGGTTCTATTATCATATCCTACGCTTTAAATCAATCTAATTGCTTTTTTTGTGCATAACGAACAGATTTTGCAGGTTAGCGCGTGTTGTTCTTCCCCGTATCAGCACACAATAATTCAGAGCAACACAGAGAGAAATGTAAGTATAAAAAGGCAGCAAACAGATTATAAAAATAACAAGAAAACACTAGAATAAAAGAAAGAATTATGAACGTAGCTGAAAAACCATTCGAAAAAGTGAAGTGAGCTCACACTAACGCGTGAGACATTTGGCTGTGAAGGTGTACGCAACCTTCACGACCATCACGATGGTTTAAGTCCACGATTTCCGCCAATTCGCTTCTTCGCCGCCGCAACGGCTTTTAGTCAATCACTGTTGCTGTAAGTGTGAGCTTCTTTCATTTTTTGGAAGTAGTATTCATTGAACATCACCTTGAACATTGAACACATAGCGTTCGCTATGATGTGTCTTTCTCGTTCCGAGTAAGTGTTGCCACGATTACGGCGAGTTCTGAAGTCTTTTTCGTTCCGAGCAAGTGTTACCACGTATATGGCGAACGCTGGAGTTGTTTCCTATGGCTGATCTTGGCCAATCTCTACACGTGGCTATGCTTGGCTTCACAAACGTGCGCCGGGGACGCTGGGCGGTCGCCGCGAGGCACGCACACAAGAGCGCTCGGCATTTTCTTGGTTCTTTTAACTGCCGGGTGGTCGCCGCAATCTTGGCTAATCTCCTTAAGTGGGTATGCTTGGCTCGACAAACATGCGCAGGAGACGCAGGGGGGTCGTAGGGAGGCACGCAAACACGAGCGCTAGGCATTTTCTTGGTTTTGTTAATGGCCGGGCGGTCGCCCCCAGGACCGCGGTCAATTGCGCGTGCTCGAAAACTTATTGGTGTTTTTAGCTACAGACACAAAAAACTACGGTTTCCTAAAGAGCTTCGCTGTTAAAATGAGTGTAATGGTGACAGTGAACAACGAGTGAAAAACTGTGCTGCGCATCTGTTCGTTTCGTTGCAAATGTCGGCAAAAGAAGACATTTTCTAAGTAAATGGCTCCCGTTCATTTCACGCTCACCTCTCCTGCTGTTTCTCTTCGTCACGCTCCTCCCAAGGTAAACACGCTAGAGGTTTGCTCAAGTCAATTTTAATTTACCGCATTCCACTTCTCCAGGTTGGGATCCTCGATGCCAGGGTTGACTTGCAGCAGAGGCGCGCATGAATCGAGGGGCCCTATTTATACGTTTATAGAGCCAAAATGCGGTACTGCACGCGCGTTCCCATACCTAGCTTTCTCGCTCAAAATTACAACCTCTCAGGAACCTAGACAAACCACTTTAGGAAAATGATATTTGGCATAAAGCTAGAAGTCAACGTGAAGATTAAAACGCTAAAAACACATTTCAGGTTTCTGCATATTTTATTGTGTAATTCGCTGTCAAATCTAACTCCCCATGCATTTCTATGGGATAGTTCCCATGGCACAGGAACCCAGTCGCGCAACGTGCGCGACTTGAAACTGTGCCCAAAGCAAGTATTCACCCAAAATATTAGCTGTGCAAAAGGACTTTTCATTTGGTTAAAAAATTGCAGAGTAATCACTGTTGAAAGGACTGCCATGAGCGGGAAAGCTGCACACGCAAGCAGAAACTTGGAACCTGTCTAGTGGAACGTTTCGTACCTGTTGCCGTTTGATTTCTTTAAATTCAGCCTGAGGCTATAGTGGCGCGGGCGACAGCAGGTGACGGAGTGAATTTTTTTTCTACAGTGGATGTAGTATTTCATTTCACAAAAATCAAGCATCCATACATTTTTCTTTATAAAAGGACACTGTATATACAATTTATGTATTGATTTTCTGCCTTATATTTGTGTATTGTCTTGTTCAACAATGTTAACAATTACGAACATTGACACCGAAGTAAGACGTTCAGATTTGACTGTGGGTATATACGACTATTGCACAGCCTTTATTTCACTTTGGGCGGGTGGCTGAATGGAGTCACAGGCTCGAAAAGTTGCTTGTGAGACGTGGAAGAGTTTGTTAGACCCGGCTGACACACGTATAGGCACAACGTCAACTTTCAGGCTGTCTCTCTCTGAGAGGAGCTATATCATTAAGTGGCTTGTGTCAGCGGCTCTGTTTTACATGGCGAGGGTGGCTCGGCCACCTCGTGACATAACCCGTCGGATGAGAACAAAATTCGGCTCCTTTTTCTGGGCTGGCAAGACCGAGTCAGTTGCTCGCGCTCTGCTGCGTCTGCTCCACAGCATTGGGGGCTTTAGCTTGCCATGCCTGAACATGATGCCAAGTGTTCTAGCGTTGCGCGGTGTGTGGGAACTGGTAGATGATGAGGAGTACCCAGGGCAGGCTCTGCTTCGCTACTTCTTGGGTACTGCTCGCTTTTCTTTTATGATGAGCCACTTACCGGGCCCACAGCCGTGCAGCCACCGGTTTTCTATAGGTACGTTACTAAAACACTTAGTGGCTTTCAGTCGGGGCACCCAGATTTGGAGATTAGAGCTTCATCTGCGACTACTATATGTGAAAAATTGGCTATTGGGCAATTGGATGATCTGGGAAAAGAGAAGCCTCGTGGTGCCCGCTGGCAACAGTTAACGTCAGCCGTGCTTCCTGCAGACGTTCGTGATATCGGGTGACTGCGTGGCTGGAGAGCCCTGCCGACGTGTGATCGCCTTGCAGCGTTTGGTGTGGTTCACTCTGCCCGGTGCCCGCCATTCGGATGCACTGAGACTCTAGAGCATGCTCTTTTTGAGTGTCGCGTGGCCGCCGCATTCTGAGTATTACTCAGAAGAACGTTTAAGCTTAAGCTGGGAGCCCACACGATATCTAGAGATCCGTTCGTCAGCTTTCTGCTGTGTGTGGGTGCCCTTGTTGTTTATCGCAAGCGAGGTGTAGCCGCCTTGCAGGCATGGCCGCAGCGTGCCATGTATCCCCTGTTGTGGCACGTTCGGAAAATGGCCATAGAGCATCTGCAGCATGAGCTGGTGGTGCTGGGTGAAGAATCTTTCGTCATGCGTGGGTCTACTCGCTTCATCAATGTTGCCAATAACACCGTGCAATGGTGTATCGTGCCTTATTATTAAGGTGCAACGCTTGCGTGCTGAAGGGAGTTGTATGTTAGAGGCCAAGGCGCACTTTAGGCAGCCTGACTGAACGTGCCTCTGTGTACGGACATAGACATGAGTACAGAGTATAGCATTGATGTGTGTGACCTGTTGTCACTTTTATGTTGACTCCCACGCGTGAACTCTGGTGACTGGACCTAGTGCCGTGGACATTATTGTAAAGAGCCTTCAGTGCGGTGGACCTTGTTTTTTTTTTGTGTGTGAACCTGTGTGATGTTGACTTCGTTTCCTCTGTTGCACATTGCGTATATCCTGTGTACTGTCGACCCGTGTAGTAGCTAACTAGATCGGTTTCTAGCTGTAACTATTTTTAATAAATTCTCTTTTCGACAGACAGACATATAGACAGAGCAAAATTTCTACGTTTAAGTAGCCCAAGAAATACTATCGTCTATAAAGGGGAGTGACTGACTGAAAGAGAAGCTTAAAAAAGCGGTAAAACAATTGTTAAAGCACGACACAGCAAGTGACGGCGCCAGATAAAAGTTAGACACAAAACGAGTCAGACTATAAACACCTTCTCACCTCCCTTCCCCCTCCGCCTCGTTTGCACGTGTGGTTGGGCGTAGCTAGCTTACTAAACAAAGGCTTTTAGAGTATCGGCACTCTTTTCTGACATTGTTATGTGCCGCCAGGATTTTCGTTGGTCGGTCGGCACCACGTCATATTTGTTTACATATGGGCGCACCAATTTTGTTTCTGGGCGCCCCTCCTCCTCCTCTCTCTCTCTCTCTCTCTCTCTCTCTCACACACACAAACGCCCTCTCCCTCTCCCTCTCTCTCTCTATCTCTCTTTTCTCTGTGGTGCGGGGACGCTGGAGCGGCCGGCCACACTCTGCCCGTCACAACTGGCGGCGTTTTCGTTGGGAGAGATGGCAACACTTCAATACAGAAACAAAATGGCTGGCCCCCAGACGCTTCCGGGGGCACGGAGTGGCGGTATTCTTACGCGTAGCTTATGTAGCCGCGGCTAGGCGTAGCCGCGGTCGGGGGTGGAGAAAGAGGAGGGGTTATCTTGGACAGTGGCGTGGTCAGGTGCGGGATATCGCCCTCGTTGTTCATGTCTGGCACGCCGTAACCGCGGTTCCACGTGACCTGCCAACGGGGACGCCGACATGTGGACGCTCGTTCACTCTAAGAAAAAAGGGTGTGGTACTTTCTACGTTCTAACTTAAGAGTGAAACAGGAATGCATTGTACATTGCTGCCTAAGAGGTAGAAAGATTCTCCCTTTAAGAGGGAGGAGCCCGTTTCTCCCCTTGTGAGTGGAGGCACAATGACCCCTTTCGTGAGCTAATGGAGAAACGTTCCTCCACTGGCGGCGCTAGCCGAACAAGTCTTGTTATGCGAGAAAGGTCTAGCGAGCCCATCGGTTTGAGGGTCTAGGAAGTAAAAATAGGTACGTTACTGTGGCTGTGTGCACTTAAAATGCAAAAAAATAACAATGACATTATCTACTGAGCACCAGAACTACGGTTAGCAAGACATGACGTTATCCGTATGCGAGACTGCTTCGATTCGCCCCGGGAGACACTCCGCCTTCTCTTTCAGCGGGAACCAGCCACCTTTGAAAGAGCAGAAGTGACAAAGATTGCATTTAAATTGCCGACTTTATTTCCCAAAGTATTTTAACCTCTACGTTCCCGGACCCACAAGATCACAAATATTCAATGCGGCCGTTCACAAACAACTAGTTGTTGTTGGTCCCTTCACTTCGATGCGAGCGATGCATCTACTCGCACACAGTCTGCAATCGTGCACTTCAGCGCAATGACGGCGCAAGCGGCGCGAAAAATGCGCCTGTGGCATCCGTCGGAACGATGACGCCACTGCACAAACGAATGCACAGATGACACTGCTCGCCAACTAGCGAGCTCGAAGTAAACCAGTCGTAAATGCTTAAAATGACCAGTCGATGACGCTAACAAAGGGGGAGGGGCAGCTACTAAGCATCACTACCGAAGGGCGCTTACATCAAGGCGTTTCGTCTACGGCTAACGTAGGCAACGCTACAGAGTCTGCACATTGGCGGGCCAAGACGGCGCGGAAACATGGCACCACACGGCAACATACACTTCTTTAAAGGCTTTGCCGACGCAGAATTCGTGCTATAGACAACAGTGCAAGCATAATACACGTATACATATACATTGCACAACACATAGTGAGTTTTTCCCACGTCTGAAAGAAAATTTATTAATGACCCATACAAAGACCCGCTGAGCACGGGTCGCCTAAATAGTCAGGGAGGTATGGGTCGCCTACACGGGTCACCTAAATAGAACATACTAAAAGGTCTCTCTAGCAACAAACCATACACACTGCATGTATCAGTTCACAAATATATCACCCCACTCCCTACATGCACAGTTCACTCCACAGTTCTCCACAGCTCACTGTTCAAGCATAGTACGGTTGAACAGGGTGCAGACAACTCGCACACTGCAAGCATGCAGTGGTGCCCACAGAATGTGCGCCAACCACAAGGCTGGTGAGCATTGTGTTTGCGTGGCCAGCACGGGGTGATAAAAAAAGACGGAGGGCAAGTAAGCAGCTCACTGTAGGTGCGGTGATGCACGGAGTAGTCGTGTACGCCGATCGGCGAAAGCCACTGTGCAACCAAGAACGGTTTCGTTACCGGCATCGGAGCCTACGTTAGATCGCAGACGAAAGGGGAGAATATATTTCCTATCCGTTTTTATGTTTGGCTGTACAGAGGGCGCTACATGCACGATTTGATCGTAGGGTTTACCGCGCCGACGCAACGCAGGCGATGAGGCGCGCCGTAGTGGAGGGCTCCGGATTAATGTTGACCACCTGGGGATCTTTAACGTGTGCCGAAATCGCGTACATACGGCCGTTTTTTGCTTTTCGCCGTGGAAGTGCATTTCTCCGTGGCGAATTGCCGCCGCTTCCGAGAATCGAACACGCGTTCTCGTGCTCAGCAGCACAACGTATTAGCCACTGAGCCACCGCGGCAATGAGCTAAAGGAAGAAAGTTGCTGCGGGGGAAAGGGAGAAAACCTGTGCTTTTCTCCCTTTTCACCCTGTTCTTTTGGAGTGTGTGTCTCGCGAACCACTGCTCTTCTTGACCCTGCCGAGCTTAAACGAGTGCGCCCCCTAGTAGAATCTTTTGGTGTTGGTCGGATCGGAGGTCCCTTCCCCACCCCCAGAATGACAGATATTCGAGTTGGCACCGCTGAGACTGTGCTCCCAGATTGCGTCGATATTGGGTGTCGAGGTCCACTGCACCCGCGGCCTCTGTGGCAGATGTCTGAGTCCTTAGGGCTGATGGAGTGAGCGAAGCGTTTGTCTCCACCGTGAGAGACGGCCGGTGTGTAGCCTGGTAGATTATCGGCATTTACTTGGCACAGAAGCCATAACTTTGCTGCCGAACTGCGCAGTCTTTACGCTCTGCGTAGATAGACAGTTTTAGTTTCCCGTTCATACAGAGTACACGTACGCAAACGTGAAACATATACGCGGCCCACGCGCGTGTAGTTTGAAATTCTTAGGTGCCCACACCCTCCGCCCTTAGCTGACGAGGACGACGACGACGACGACGATGATGATGATTATGATGACTATGATGATGATTCGTGGCCCTCATTTTGGATCGGGACGTCGTTTGTCAGCAACCGCCTGTTTTATTCCTTTGATTGCCAGTTGTGTCCCCTATGTGACAAGCTAATGACATGTCATCTTACCAAGTAAAGTGTTATATCTGTTTTACCCTCTTCGTTTAATTCCAGCGCTGCTCTAAGGCCTGGCTCAAAATACGTTTTCTGTCAGAGGTGGTGGCTGTCCTAGGCAACATTCCCCTCTCTGCTTTTCGTGCACCAGCATTATAATCTTCTTTTAGTCGTCTTCACAGCCTTGCAGTTAACTCCCTCTGTGATACCATTAAATCCAAGGGTTTCTGAAAGCCCAATATCTCCCTCGTTGATACACTCATAATATGGATAAACTCATAATATCGATACACTCATATTATGTGCCGCATAGTTTCTGTTTCTTTTCCGCAGTACACGCTTACCCCCACATTTTGTGTATGCTTCCCCACAAAGCTCTTTGTTCTTAGACATCCTGCTCTAGCCTCAAAAATCGAAGCGCTGCCTTTGGAATTATCGTTGAAGGTTTCCTTTTTAGTGTCCAGTTTCTCTTCTCTGCACATCTCCAACGACGGTTTAGCTTGCAGTTCTTTCTCCCCATTTATTTATTTCTATTTGTCTTCTTTCTTTTTTAGTTACTTGGGCTGTCCTTGATACTCCACTGTTATTTCGGCCTTTAATCGTTAGCCTTCTAGTCTTCCTTAGCCACTGCATGTCCACGCTTTACATGCATAGGTACTTAAAAACTTGAGCTGTCCACCTAAGTTGATTCATTGCTGTAAACCTCCCCCGAAAACATATTTTACTCTGATCTTCTCGAACTCCAAACAACGCCAAGCACTGCTTCGTTAGTTGTTTTACCATGTGCTCCATGGCCAAAAGGCCTGCCTTTGTCTGGTTCACTTCAATGCACGATAGAGCTCTCATTTTAAGCCCAGTACTGCATTAGCAAGTATGAAGCCCGGAACCATTACTACTTAAAGCATTGGTCGCACTACTTCTTATTAGTATACCTCCCCAGAGCTCTGTGCTTCATTATAGCTACGTTCCACTTTCCTGTGTTCTTAAGTTGCTCCTCGTGAGTTATTAAGTAGCTATCCATTCCGTTTATCCACACTCCCAAATATTTATACTCCTTGACTGTGGGTAATTCGCCATGCTGGATTGACACTGCGTCAGTGCAGTGTCATTGAAAACCATTATTCCCGATTTTTCAGTCCTAAAATTTAACCTGAGGTCGGTGGCCTTCTGGCCAATAATATTTATAAGCCGTTGCATATCGCTCTGGTTATCGGCTAAAAGAACAATGTCGTCTGCGTATAACATTCCCCGAATACGCTGTTGTACCCCTTCGCGTTGCTAGTTATTCGTTAGGTTGAACCCTAATTGACTTTCTTCCAGTTTCTTGTACAACCCTACCATGTAAAGCAACTAAAGCTAAAACATAAACAATATTGGCCTCAAAGGGCATCCCTGTTGCAGTCCTCGGTGTATGCTCACCTGCTGTGCGCATTTCTGCCCTTTTCATGTCAGGTGCACTCTATGATGGTTATAGACTGCGATGAGGAACTGTATTAACTCGTCACCTAAGCCCTGGAGTTTCAGCACCCACCACAGCAGTTCTCTGTTTACATTTTAATATATGCCACTTTAATGTCTAAGAATATATTCCATAATGGTCTATTCTGAGCTTTCGCAATTTCAATGCACTGTGTTCATCACCGTCTGCATCGTTTGACCGGGGAAACACTCAACCTTCATATGATTATCCCTTCTACTCTTTCCATTACGACAGCGCCGCTCCTCTTCATGTTCGAACCTCCAGCTATATTTCCAGCGCTATCTGCCAGGTGCTGCTCTTTACTGGCAACCTGCTTTTTAACTGGTTTGGGACGCCTATCTTTCAGCAGGCGGGAGTAGGTGTTGCCTTTCGTACCTTCCCCCCCGTGTGCCACCTCGGTGCGTTCCTAAGCTCCGCTGCAGCGCCGAGGCGTTCATTTTGCGGAGAAATTGCGGTCTTTTCTAGCTCCCTCTCACTTCCTTCAAACTCTCCCTCAATAGCCCTTCGTACGTCACGTTCGTTACTTGGCGCTGCCTCGAGTTCTGCAACCCGCTTAGTTAACGCCGAGTTATTCACTTCTACGCATTCTAGCCGCGTAGACCACTAAGCACAGACGACACGTATCTGCCCGTTCGTCTGCCTTGCCACCGTCCCGATGAAACTCCTCTGCTCCAACTTCCCGCGGGCAGCTACCACACTGTACCAGCTTTCTACGCGTGTTCGTCATCTTAGTTCGTCAAATCGGTAAATCCGACACAACGAGAAAGAATCGTGAAGGTCAGGCGGCGGAGGACAGCTTCGGCTGTCCTCCGCCATCTCCGAAGTTCCGCTGTGCTTCACAGCAGTTTACGCTGTTGTCGGAGCACAAAAAAACCCGACCGCACAGGTCAAACGCACTGACCCCGCGTTGTTACTGGCGGCATCTACTAACTGGCACAGACACTGCTGTATCCACTCGTGATCTCGCGAGCCCGCTACTGTGACGATGACAAACTCTACTTCTTCAGGCTTAACAGCTGACAAATCGCTCTTATATCTGAAAAAGAAAAGCTATTTGTCGATTGAAACTTTAGTAGAGGGTAAGAATGGGAATTGAAGGCTAAATAAACAGCTTACATTATGATATCGCACCGACAAATTAGCGATGATTCGCGGAGAAGTGGGAGGGCAGGGCGCCGCATTGTAGGTCAACTCTACGCACAGAAGCAACCTAAACATCACTACGTGTACGTCCGCGGGACTCACATAGGTCCTTTGCGCTTTGAGCATGCGCACTGGTTCCCCATGAAAAGGAGGCGATGGTTCTGCCTACGTGGAGCGTCTACGTACATGAAACTAAAACTGTCTACTCTTGGAATGCAATTACGTGTCTAGTCGTGTGGCTTGATAGTTGTTACTCTAGCGTGGCTAGTCGGAGTCCCATATTGTACCATACGCTATACTTGGCTACACCTTACGAACGACAACAGAAGTTGCCCCAGCACCTCATCACAGCAGCCGGCTGTTCCTTCGCGCTAGACACCGAGTGCCCAACTGCGAGTATTTTAGGCGGGACACGAGTTGTTTCCGGGATATTTCAGGCGTGGTCTTCTTATAAACAACTGATGCGACGACAGACAGACAACATGAATAAAAAAGATCATGTCACGCACTAAGCGCAATATCTTTTCCAAATGTGCGCGTTCACGTCTTGAGTCAATCGGTTCGGCTGAGCGGAGTGATACACCACATGAGCTATTGCCGCTCTTAATTTTCACCCGAGCATAGCCCACAAGAGCTAGGTACAAGCCGAGAATAGAAAAACAAAGACAGGAATTAACTGGTGCTCTGCCGTCTGATAGAGCTAAAGGCAATCAACGACGCACAGTCAAAACACTGCCTTCTCTAAAGCATTGGCCCTGGAATTGTCAAATAATTTAAAAACGATAAATTAAGTACATCAGCTATGAACGTTGCACTTTATTCGCTCACTTCGCTTCGCTGCTCTAAGTTTTAGCAGCCGAGCAATATTTACTGACACTCTACAGGTCATGCTCGGTACGCTACGCAAGCTTGAATTTCTCTCAAACCTCTAGGGCCTTGAGTGTCAGTGTGCATTCCCATTAGAGTTATTTCCTATTTCAGAGCAAATGTGACACATTTCGTTCGCACGTCCAAGAGCCCTGTTTCCGTACCACAACTCAGATGTCCTTATGCACTAGACATTTGCTTTTCATATTAGGACAATAATACATTACATCATCGCGTTCAGTAAAGGCTTTGGGGACTCTGCGTCCATGTTTACAAGTGCGGTTTGGCTAATAAACTTGTGTATATGTTGAGGTTTTCTTCCATTTAGCGACGCAACCTAGAAATCCCTACATGCAAGGAAAGTAATTTTACCGTCATATCCGGAAGCTTACGAAGTGGCGTTAACAAGTTCCAGTTTCCGGGGCCACTCATCTCCTGGGTTGACCGAAAACCCTCGCAACACTAACCGCTTGCGCCATTTCCTCGGTCGCAACACGTTCAGCCCGCCAGTCGGTCCGGCCCGAAATGCCGACCAGACTTCCAACGCGACCAAGCCTTTCGGGCAGCATTCCGGAGTTCGCAAAAGTGGATCTTTTTCATGAGAGGTGAGAAACAGGTGACACATCCAGTTCTTTCCCTATGCGTTGGGCAGACTTCTCACGTGGGGTAGAGCTGCTGCATTTTAACCACCTCTTCCAGCAAACTTCTAAATGAAAGCTGACCTTTTCTCCACTTCCTCTCTCCCCATCGCTCTCTTTTCACCCATTTCGCCTGTCGCGAGAATTGCTCGCTTGAAGGGGCGGAAAAGCTCTCGCTGATTCCGGCTGTGTATGCTAATCGTCTCACGCACTGATGAGTTTCGTAAATGGCAGCTACGCGAACTGCTTCGGCACTGACTCACAGAGGCTCGCAGTGTAGTCCGCATATAAGCTGCCATTGCTGGTCACCCACTCGCGGAAAACTCAGAAGTTGCTATTAAAACTCAAACTTTAGACAATGCATGACATATCACTCTCATTTATTTTGAATGCGGATCAACGCGGAATAGCGCATCATTTTTCGCGTCTAGATCGCATTAACGTGCACAGGGACCTTGATCTTATTGGTCACTGGTGCTAGGCATGGCGAATCCCCACAAGCGCAATTATAAATGCATGGTACTGCTGCTTTCTCTGAGAAGTCGTAACTCTTACTAACTTTTCCTTACTGCCTAAATGGCGAGGCAATAATCCCGTATGGTCATATCTTGTAAATACTTACCCATAACTTTAATTTGTAACCTTTCATTTTTCACTAACAGCACTGTAAAAAGCATCCAAGGTCATGCGACTTGCGCACCGTACTCTAAAAAACTCGCCAAACGCAATAGATAAATCAACGAAGCCTTATTCTGTCCACAGCTGGAATTCCGCAGGACGGCATGATAGCCTTATTATAGTTGTTTAACAAATATACCCGAACACAGTCGAAACAGTCGTTTCATTTCGGGCAAATATAATAGCAATTTAGGCATAACACAATTAACACTCGACAGTTTACAGCCCCTATGACAAATTGTTAGCCAGGTAGCCTTTGCGTATTTGGTCCTCAGATACATTTCCAGTGATAAGCCAGCCTCGTGTCCCGGCCAGCCCCAACACGCCTGTCATCACGGCTACGTGTTTAGCTAAGAATTTATGCGCGTAGGTATGTCTTCAGTCAATCTGCCTGGCTCGTGCAGTATCACATTGGAATGACCGGCTTGACGTCATTGATGTCACGGCACACCGAAGAATATTCCGTGAACAACTGCATGCGGTTCCGTAATTCCTGGTATCTTCGTTTCAAATTGAATGATTGATTGTAGGGTTCAAAGCACATACACAACGAACGTGATGAGGCGCGCCGTAGTGGAGGGCTCCTGATTAATTTGGACCACCTGGGGATCTTTAACGTGCGTCGAAATCTCGTACACACGGGCGTCTTTGCTTTTCGCCTCCATCAGAAAAGCGACTGCCGCGGCCCCGTTTCAAATCCGTGCCATCTACACGTTTGAAATGTTGTTCGTACAGTCCGGCTGCGGTTTTTTCGTAACGTTGCTCCTGGCACCATTCCTCTCTCCCTAATAACAACGGAAACCCCGTTCCATAAGGGATCACCAAAACACAGCAAAACTTCGTTTATCTCGCAAGAATTAGCCTATTTGGCTTACTCATTTCTATTCCAGTTCCAAACAATGCCTTCAGCCGAAAAAGATGTATGTATATTTCTACTGCTTGATCTGTTTTCCTTATCGTTTAGTTTATTTGGTTGATGCTCGCGATAAAATTGGCCGCACTGTTTCCGTGTCAGGAACGCAGACTAGAACAAATAAAGCGGACAGTTGTGCCAGTTGGTTGCTGGCTAATGAACTCATACTTCTAGCGAACTTTAACACAGGACACAGAAAGAAAAGTGTCTTTCGTCTGTGTTTCGTCTTTTCCTTCTTCGTACTGTGTTAAAGTTCGCTAGAAGGATGAGTTCATTAGCAGACTAGGATTTTGTCTTCGTGGTTCTGTAAATCCCTGAAAACTATAAGTTTACTTAAAGAACCATTTTGATTATACAAATAAGAAAAAAAAATATACAAAGAAACAGCGAATCACGGTGACCCCAATCGAAAACCGCTCTTGGTATCACGAGGCTATGACACAAGCTCTGCACCATTTTGCCACGCATTCCGAACTGGCTTACTAAGCCTTAAAATGTGAGTACCGTCAGGCGCCCCTGTTGCCAGGGCTCGTACCATAGCCTCCATTATATAACCGACTGTGCCTGCTCTATCGCCCCGAAACCCATTGCACAGCCCGTTCACTCTGGGGGCGCCAAGTTCCCAGGTTTTTCGATGGCCATGCCGCTGCGAACTGCTGTTTCAGGCGGAGGTGAGCTGAAACGCACCTCGGCGTCGTCTGCTACGCGAAGGCGTCTTTTAGCTACAAAAGTCCGCAGAACGACGAGCTTGAACTTCATGAGCCAGTATTAAAGACCGAACCTTTATGCGTGGCTTCGTAGAACTACTAAACTGCGTTCACTGTAGTGTTTCCGCCTGCACGCTCGCTCTTTTGGGTTCACTACGCGAGTTTCCCAACAAAATGCATACATGTGCTCTACTAGCGGTTCCAGAGATTGTTTTTTTATAAGGGGGGGGGGGGGGCGTAGCGAATAAAGAATCGCTCCACTTCTTGCACCAGTTATGGGGAAGAGGTGATAACTATGCCGGCGTGTGCGCGTATGCGGAGTAACCCGCTTGCGCACAAATCACTTAGCGGCACTGTGGTTTTTACGGCTGGCTCGAGCCCGCAGTTCTGACGGTAGCAACACGTTTGCGACCTCGCACAAGCGGGATGTTTAAAACAAACAAAACAAAAAAATTCCCCCGCACCTCCCCGAGGGGGATTGTGAGGATGCAGAAATGCGAACGTCGAACGCAACGTCCTCGGGTACCATGCGAGGAAGGCACCGCACAACCTTCGATACGTCGATGGGCACGTTCACCGCCTGTCCCTTGATTCCAAACTGCCCGTTGCCTCGAGTCAGCCGCCTGATGCTCATGAAGGGGAGTCGAGGTGCGATGAGCCGCTCTTCGACCGGGTTCAGATCGGGAAGATGCTCGAGTCAGCCGCCTGATGCTCATGAAGGGGAGTCGAGGCGCGATGAGCCGCTCTTCGACCGGGTTCAGATCGGGAAGATGCGCCGGCCGAGGAGGATAACGGTAGCCAAAACTCACGCAGCCCTCCTCTTCGCAGCTTTGTCTTCTTCTCCTTCTTCTTCTTCAGCGGTTCCCCTACGGGAAGATGACGATGGTGGTTGAACGCGAAGCTATCTCGTGATGGATTGTTTGGTTGGCCAATCCCTAGGGGCATCATGCCACAATCATCATCAGACGCGCTGCGTGGTTGAACGCGAAGCTATCTCGTGGTGGATTGTTTGGTTGGCCAATCCCTAGGGGCACCATGCTACAGTCATCATCAGACGCGCTGCGGACGCCGGCCAAGGGACGCACGACAACCCCCTACTATAATGCATTTCTGCATAAAAATAAGAAGCTGGGGACCTCTTTAGGGCGGGCGATCGCCCCCTACGCACCCCCCCTTCCCACCCACCGCCACTGATGTCCTCATGATTGTCATTCCGATAAGAGACAGTTAACTTTTCTGCCACTCTATAGGAGTTGATAACTGAAAAATAATTATGCTTCATTCGGTGTTTAGTGATAATTGAGTCATACGACTTAAATTTTGTTAAAAGAAGTCCAAACCGTTGAGATCCCCCTTTACCGTTGAGCTCCCCCAGCCCATGCAGTCTGGTTCTGCCCCTAATATCCAATAACTGTCCCCGAAACAGTACGCGCCCACTCTCATCCCCCCTCTATTTGTCCGCCGCCGCTGCTCCACGAAATGGTGCCATCGCGTATGTAGTAGATATATTCGCGGCGCAATATTCGGCAATGCCGGGCTGCTAAAAAAATGACCACTTCAAGCTTTAGCTGAAGGCGATACTCCGTGTTTGAGGGCTCCCGTATAAGCTGAGAATAAGCGTGCAGGCTGCACTAATTAAGCTTATCTATCTCTATACATCTCCCCGCTACACTCATTTTTCCCTCACCAATCAGATACCGAACAAGCGACCAATTCCCAGTGGGTCACACACACACCAGCGAACTCACCCGTAACATTTGTGGCTGGATCGAGTGAAACGCAGAAAAAACTTTTGCGTTAAATAATTTACGAACAAACAAGATAGCCCAAGAAAGACCATCTCTTTTGTAATTACCGCCGTCAAGTTTTATTTATCTGCTTCGTGAAAGGCCTCGGGAATTTTTATACTTTTAAATGCAGAGCATTTCTTAGCCTCGCCTGTTCCTGCGTCGGACGGTGTCAACAGTTCCGCGTCCGCAGCAGGTGCGCCTCTCCTTCCCTCCTCTCTCTCAACAGCAGCTGGCGCGCGCATGCGTCGTAGTCAGCCCGTTCGCTCCGTCGCGGTCTCGGCCTAGCAGGTGCGTGATAGCAGCGCGGTGGGGCGTGGAAGGGCGCGCGCTGCTTGCGCATGCGCGCTCTCCCCCCGTACTGCTCTCCCTCTACTGCGCGCGCTGCAAATATAGCGGCTAGCGGTCGCTCGTGTTTCAGTCACTGCGTTGCTCCTTCCTTCCTTGGTTGACGCTCGTGCCCACGTTTACTCGTGTCTGCTACTCCAGCATCACCGAAGAAGCGATGGAAGCAACACTGCCTTCAATCAGTACTGAGGCCCCAATTCTCTGCATTTACTCGTGTTCCCCTCGCGGGAAGGCGCGGGAATTTTTTTGTTCAATAAGGAGTTTCCCGTCAGTGCTAGAGCCAGTCTCTCCTTAGTACAACACTATTTTTTTTTGTAAGGGCCTTGACAACTTTTTTTTCAAGCCACCCATTGTTGCCAGGTGTGAAGAAAAATGGTGACCTGGCCCTCAGAAACACAGGAGAGCCTGGGATTAAGGCGCCACCAGAGAGGACGGCGGACTTTCTGGCACTGAGCAGGCACAAGGCGTTATACAGGAGGCTATGCTCAGGCACTAACGTTTTGCGCCGTCAGATGCCGCATTCTGTCGATCAGTTCCTGCGTATATTAAAATGATCCCTGTGTAAGTCTTTTCTTGTTGCAATTCTTTGAAGTTTCATTTTTGGTTATTGTTCAAGTGATTGCTAGTGCTATTTAGATGTGATTGCGCCCAAAGAAATGGAAACGATGTTCAACTATTTGCCTTACCTTTCCGTTTGCATATATTGCATCATGCTTTATTTTGGTTTTGTCCCTACCTACTCACTCTCGATATATATTATACCGGGTGCTTATAAGCAAATATATGATATATAAATAAGCTTTCTGGATGAGAGAAGCTTAAGTATATCGAAACGTATTTTATTCATAACGATTTTGCGTCTTCAGAGTGGTAAAAAGTGGTACGGAAACGGGCAACAGAAAATGACATGGATGAAGACGGTTCTGAAACTAATTGCGTATGTCGGTGATTCATTACGAAACTTTTCGCTGCAATAGGCATGAAAGAAAAACACAAAAAATTGTGGGCGCTGACTTTTAGCTACCTTTATTCGAAGAAGCTTATATTCTCGAAAAATGAACAGAAAAAAAGTATAACGACACCTAGAAAGTTTTAATGGGTGAACGCGAAAGCATTACATGACGTCCAATTAGACGCGTGGTCCTGTCGGTTCCGTCTGGCGTTCTCGCAGTGCTTCGTAATCTTGCGACTTGCCACACTTTGCTTCGCCATGTGCTGTGAGCCTGTCACATCGCATCGATCTCCCTCGTTGGCTTTACGGCGCTGCTCGTGGCTACCCCGTGTAATGTTGACGACGACAGTGAATTTATCGTTTAACAGGGAGCTGATTCAGCTTGAGTTCAATACGTGCCGGGCGTCGCTTAGAACTCGGCGAACCAAAGTGGAGAGCAGTAAAATGGTAGGCCATGAAGAAGAAGAAGACGGAGAAGAAGAAAAAAACACATTTATTTCAGAGCAGAGTTATTGGACGATGGTGGCCGCCGTTTTGGCGGCGACCGCGGTCGCTCGGGCGGCCAGTGAAGCTTGAGCCTCTTGGTCGGGGCAGCGCAGCGCCTCCTCCCACTGCTCACATGGGGTTATTTTCGAGTAGGGATTGCTGGGGCATCCCCACATAAGGTGCTGAAGGGTGCCGAGGGACTGGCGGGCAGTGCATTCAGGTGAAAGGTATAGTGCTGGCTGAATTACGTGTAATTTAGCGGGACTGGGAAATGTGTTCATCTGTAAAAGACGCCATGCGTGTTCTTGCTGGATGGGGAGTTGTGTGTGTGTTGGGGAGTATACGCGGCGAGAGAGGCGGTAATGGGAGGTAATTTCGTTGTACGTGATCATCCGGTCTCTAGCGAATCTGGCGCCATGGTAGGGGAACATGCTGGGCCCGGCTGAAATGGTGAGCTCTCGAGCCATAGTGTGGGCAATTTCATTCCACTCCAGGGCAGCATGCGCCGGAGCCCAGGTGATTTCTACGGGGGACGTTGGGGGTGCTTGTTGGAGAATTTTGAGTGTCTGAGGCGAAATAAAGCCGGAGGCGAAATTTTGAATCGCCGTTTTAGAATCGGTGATGATTGTGGAGGGGCTCGGCTTTTGCGTTAGCGCTAATGCTACCGCCGCCTCTTCGCTGTGGCTGGGTCTGGAAGTTGCGCTGCACCTGATTGGAAGGGCAATGGGAGACGATTGAGAAGGCACCATGCCGCCGATATTCGGCTGTGTCGACGTAATGGACGTCATGTTTCTCGCGGTATTTTGTATTTAATGCTTCTGCGCGTTGCGAACGCTGAATTGAGGGTGCAAGTTTCTGGGTATAGGCTTGATAGTTAAGTTAAAATGGATGTCCTGAAGGAGTGTGGTTTTGTCTTTTGTTGGGGGGGGGGGGGTGGAGAATATGAGCGCCAGTGGTAGTTTTTGAGAGTCTAGTGATTTCATTGACGAGATGAGCCTCAATGAGTTCTTCCGCGGTGTTATGCACACCTAGAGCTTCGAATTTTGCAGTGGAAGTGCTGAGTGGTAGGTGCAGCGCTGCTTTATAGGTTTTTCTGAGCATGGGGTTGACTCTATTAAGCTCTTTTTTAAATGGGTTTAGATATGGAAGGGAGTAGGTCACCCTGCTAAGGACAAAGGCTTGAAGGAGACGGAGGCGTTCCGCTTCTATTGGTAACTCGCCGAATTAAACGTATCGTTTGTGTGGCGTGTTGTTCGAGCTGGCGTATGAAGTGCGTATTCGATCTATTATGTTGGATGGTTAAGCCCAAGATTTTGATTATTTGAACCTTCGGGATGGGGTCGCCTTGAATGTGTATGTGGATATTCGGGAGGGATGAATTCTGCGTTTTTGGTGGGAGTATGAGAAGCTGTGGTTTGGTTGGCGAACAGGTCAGACCCGCTCTACCAGCCTCTTCTATCACTATTTCTACTCCTCTTTGTAGGGTGCTCTCAATTTCAGCGTCGCTGCCTTTGTTCATCCAAAGTATAATGTCGTCGGCGTACAAACCGAAATTAAGATTAGGGATTTGTTGTAGTTGCTGGGGGATGGTTAAGATGGCGAGATTAAACAGTAAAAAGGAAAGGACGGCGCCTTGTGGCGTGCCTTTTGAAGGGAGAGTCAGGGTGGGGGAAGTGATATCGGCAATTTGTATAATAGCTGTCCCGTTCGTGAGAAAACTTCGGATATAATTGTATGTGCCTGATCCTGGGCCTATGGAATGTAAGCTTAAGTATCGCTGTGTGTGAGGCATTATCAAATGCTTTAGCTAAATCTAATGCTAGTATAGCGGCATTGTCATGTTTGCGCTGCGGCGTGATTATGTCGTGGGACAGTTGAAGAAGAATGTCCTGTGTGGATAGTTTATGTCGGAAACCAATCATTGTGTGAGGAGGGAGTTGTTTGTGGTGTATATGCTTGATGAGTCGGTTGTGTATAATCTGCTCTATGAGCTTTCCGAGGCAGGAGGTGAGAGAGATCGGTCGGAGATGTTTAAGCGTGAGTGGTTTTCCTGGTTTGGGGATAAGTGTGACTTTTGCGTGTTTCCAGGATTGAGATAAAGTGCCTTGTGTCCAATGGTGATTAAAGAAGTTCGTGATGGCTGTAATAGAGTTATCATCTAGATTCCTTAGCATTCTGTTGGTAATCCGGCCTATAGCTGGTGCAGAGTTAGGTCTAACTTTGGGGATAGCTCCCCTAACCTCTGCCCCGGAAATCTCTTTATCTAGTTCAGGGTTGTCTGGGCCGGCGTAGGCTGGAAGTGTATCATAGGTGACTTTGGGAAAGTATGTGTCTATGATGTCGTCGAGGAGTGTTGAATCAGAGCCTTGATAATTTTGAATGGTGTGAGTAAGCCTGTGATTCTGCTCCGCTTTCGAGTGGTTGGGATCTATTAGATGCTTCAGGAAATGCCAGGTGCGCTTCATACTCAGGTTTCCCTGCATCTGGTTGCAAAAGTCGTCCCATTGAGCTTGTACAAGGTATGTTGCACGTTCTTGTATTTTTTTCCAATTCGGCGAGTTTGCGCTTGAGTTTACGATTGTGTTTATTACCTCTCCACCGCTTACGAATGCTTTTCTGTGCATCCCATAAATGTAGCAGATGTGAGTCTGTATTGTCAGCGGGGATATTCGGGTCTAATGTTTTTGTGACCAATTCTGTGTCTTGTATAAATTGAGTGGTCCGGCTCTGTAAATCTATAAGGTCTGCACTGTTTTGGGAGTCCTGTTTGGCGAGGCGTTGTTTCCTGAATTCATCACAATCTATGAGCCGTCTTTGCTTAGGTAGCCTTTGAATTGGGTACTGAAGTTCAAGATCGCTTTGAACAATAAAGTGGTTACTGCCGAGGTTAACGTCTGTTACAGTCCAATGTGATTTTTTTGTGTGTATAGTGAATGTAAATTCTGGTGCAGAGTCTTGTTGAATGTTGTTTCCTATCCTGGTGGGGGTGTTCGGTTCGTTCTCGAGTGTAAGGTGATACATTTGTGCTTGATCCCAAAGGTCTTGCCCTTTTCTCGTATTCTGGAGGTATCCCCAAGACGTGTGTGGCATATTAAAATCTCCAACTATGACTAGGCTATCTAGTCCAGCTTCCTTGCGGGCAAGCGATAAAAGTAAGTTAAATCTATGATCTTTGGCCTTGGGTTTACTGTAGATATTAAGATAGAAAAGTTTGTTTTGATTTTGTTTTGTGGGTAAGATAGTGATGAAATCGTGAGGGATATCGATGGAATCAAATTGAGTCCTGCTGGCAGGAATGTTTCGCTGTATCAGTATCGCTGTGATTGGGTTCTGTTCTGTTTGCTATGCTTTATAACCAGGAATTTTTACAGATTTTCCAACTTATTGTAGCCCAATAATGTCAGGTGGGGTATCGACATTTTGAATATGCTATTGTAGGATAGCTTTCTTCTAGGAGAAGCCCCCGCAATTCCACTGCCAAATTTGGGGAATTTTGCTCTTGCAATTCTTGATAGGTTGCTGGGCCGAATCAAGGGATGTCGACATCTGTAATATCTACCACCGGCGCGTTTGTCGTTTCTATGCTGGCAATTATCCGTTGTATATTGTCGTACATTTCGGCTCTTATTGCGTCTATGGTGGACTGCATGATGGGTGGTTAGGTTTCCTAGGAGGATTTGGTGTAACTGAGTGTATTCAGTTTTTTGGTCCACTAGAATCTGCTCTATTTTTTCGACACGTTGTTCCAGGAGAGGGGGAAGGGATCCTTGTTCTTCGAGATTCGGCGTGCATGGTGCTTTGCGTTTTCGGGGATTAGGGGATGCTGATTGGTCAAAATCTAGTGCGGCCGTTTGCATGCGAGCTTTGAGTAACATATTTTTTTGGTTAAGAGGCGCGTTTTCTCCTTTGAGTGAGGAGATTTCAAGTATAATAATGCGCAGTTCTCGAACTATGTCTGCCATTTGATTAGGGGGAGTTACGTTAAACTGATCATTTCGCATGTGAGCACAGGAAGGCGATCCAGGTCTGCCCACCTGCTGGTTGCGTTGTTTGGTCCCGGGGACGTTGCTCGATGTTGTCAGGCCGGCTTCTTGTTGCTTCTTGCCGCAATCTTGCTTGGGTGGTTTAAGCTTCTCCTCTCGTTGAGGTAGCGGTGGAAACTGATCCTTGTCGGGCATGGTGGAGGCTGCCAAGGCGAAGGTCTTGCGGGGACGAAACCACTGGTCGCACTCGCTGGAACCGGTCGCATGCCCCCCCCCCCCCCCCCACAGACGACGCAACTGGGCGTGCATGGATACTGTTCCGGCGCGTCGATGGCACCACACCGGGAGGATCTTGTTGCTGTTTGCTGCCCAAAGCAAACGTCCTGCCTGTGGCCGGTGTTCCAGCATCGTGTGCGAGCCTCAGTCTTCCGGCGGAAAGGTTTACAGCGGTATGTAGCGGCGCGGTACCTCACCCACTATGAAACATGGGGTCCATCGCAAAGTATCGGCACCATCCTGGATGTATTCAGACTGCGAACGTCGAGAATTTTCAATTGCGGGTTGAAGTTGAAGATGCTTTGCGAGATCTGCTCTGCTGTGTCTGATTCGGGGACGTTGAAGATGATTCCGGTTAACGTGTTCGCTGGGGCCGATACATGCGCCGCCACGTTATATCCTTTGCCGTTGAATATGAGTGTCCAGATGTTTGCGTACCTTGGTACTCGTGCTTCGTCCGGGGTGCTTATTACAACAAAGTTGGACTTGGCATGAACGCTCACTTGGTCCTCGCCGTTCGATGGAACACCCGCTTGGTGTTGAATGTGGTCGGCGAGTAGAACCAGAGGCAGCGAGGCAAGCGCAAGACCTCCCCGCGGTAGGAGAACAATTTTTATGTCACCGGGCGGCAGAGGCTCAGGCGGTTGTTGGTGCGAAGGGAGCTGACGTTTCTTCCGTTGCTTGGAGGTGTCATGTGCAGTTGGCATCGTGTTGGGCGGGACGCCAGCGATGGCTTTCAGAGAGGCTTGTCGTCGCCGAATGGTGGCCCATTCGGGTTCTTCCACTTCTTCGGGGGAGATATCTTCTCCGAGCAAGACGGACTCCATGACGAGGTATTAGCCGGCGCCCTGATCCAAAGCTGGTGCGGTCGCGTTCAGCTACGCCGGCGTCGCTTGGGGCACGTGCGTTACAAGCACCGACGAGGGAAGCCGGCGTGCCAAGCCTATGTTGGCTTAGCCAGGTGTGCGGCATGGCGAAATGTTCAACGGGTTTTAGCTGCCCTTGTCCTGCAGTAAAAACGAAGAACGTGGTATCGCGAGGTTCCTTGGGGCCTCGCGGATCCCGCGGCGCTTCTCTCGTCAGCGTAGATGGGTCCTGCCGGTAAACAGAAAGAACAAACACGCAGCCGATTGCAGACGTGTGTGCATCGCTTGGCCATGGAACGTGTAGGCCATGAAGTGTGAGGGGAAGTGGTGAGGAGGAAAAGAGCCGACGAGCAGGTGTGGGGTGTGCGCAGCGCGGCGCAGATGTTCGGGTTGGGAGGCGCTGGTCGGGGATTGGTTGCGCCTACTGATGACGTAAGCTCTGACATGCAGGTGTCATTTTTTTGTTGAGAGAGACGGCGTACGAACGGAGGTATTCAGTGTCCTATCTAGCGATAAAATGGGCAGACCTGAGAAAGTGATCTTCCGAGGAAGATGCGGGGCGTCACCGAAAAAATCGGGAAGCCGATCGTGAGCGTGTCAAGTGGCGTCGAGAACAACCACAATTCCGGGCGACAGCAAAATGTAAAGTTATAGCTATGCAAAGAGCCGAGTTAAAGCTAGCGAAGACCACCAGCTCCACTGTTTACCCAGTCTTCAGATCTCAATTTCGAATATTGGCCGAATGTTCTTGTGTATTGCTCCTTCGGTTGCATTCTTCCGATTTATCCATCTGCGGTGTAATGGTATGCGTATGACCGCCTATTACTACAGCCGAGTTTGAGCTCTCGGTGTGGAACGCCTCGTACTATGAAACTCTTTTGAAGGGGCCGCCTCTTTAAGCTGGCGCTGTAGAACGCCTCGTGGTATGGAACGGTTCGGAGTATGGAAGGCTTCCGCGGTAGCCGCTTCTGTTACGGCCTTGTCTTTCCACTTATCAACGCGGTGTTTTTATCCATCGAGTGACAGCCCTCCGAGACCTGTTTCTAGATCAAACGTTGAAAGCTCTTCGCGCTAACTGGAGTGCATACTTGTTCGCAGAGTGTTCCGTTTTGTCGAACATTTGCTGATTACGTGCGGCAACGCCGAATGGTGCCGCAAAATTCTGTGTAGGATTTATTAATTTTTGCCGTTGCCTGGAACCGCTCGAGGTCCCACCCGACGTCCTTGAGAACGGCTCTTTCAGGTTCTTCGATCCTAGGCTACTGTACTAAGGACCAGTCGAGCTTGTTGGTTCATTTCAAATGTTTACAGCACAGACCCATGAAGGACGGAGGAGCTTACACCCCAAGCATTGACTTTCAACAACATTTACTACAAGGAAAAAAAGAATCTTATACAAATGCTTTCAGGATCCTCGTTAGACACCCCATTAAGGAAGTCCGGTAGATAATGGAGGCAAGCGAAATCGCCAAGCTGCAAGATCACTGCGTCAATATCCCATCCATAGCGCTATCAAAAAAAAGAATTTAAGTTTCTACAGGCGTTCATGATTATATTAGCTAATGCTTACAGCTGACTCAGGTTCGCCGGCGGTATTGTCTTTGACTTTCCTATGTAGAAGGCATTTTTCCTTTGATTTCTTCTATTCAAGATGCTTTGTTTCTTGCAATAAATGTTGTTGAAAGTAAGCGCTTGTGGTTAACGGTCTTCTTCGTCCTTCATTTGCCTGCGCCGTAAACATGTACCTAGGCTTCTGGTTTCCGTCGTCCACGTGTCCCCGAAGTCGGAGCATAGAGCAAGCAAACTGCTGCTTCCGAAGAGATCTGCGAACCCGTGAAGAGTGCTGTCACGAAGACAAGGACGACGCAGTTGTCTTGAAGGAGAAACAAGTTTATTGCAGCGAACTTGTGCTCCCGTAACAACTCAAAATAATACAGAGGCGGCGAAGCAGCGGTCAACAAAGTGACTTGCGTCGGCGAGCGTCGCAGAATCGAATGCAGCGGCGTCTGCTGTGCAGGCTTTTATCTTTCGGCGCGAGAGTTTCTGGAACCGTCGATTCACATCCACAACATTGTAGATCACAGAAGATTATTCTGGGCTAGCGGCGTTAGGGCGAAACGCTCTGCTTATCTGAATGAGATATCCATGCGGCCTAAAAATAAAGAATGGAACACGCGCTTCGCATGGGGCACGGATAACACAGCCGGGCGCGGCCGGGCATTAAAAACAAACAATAAATAAACAAACCCGTACATGGTTCGCGGCATTACCCTCCTCTAAGAGTGCATCGACCCGATGCTAAAATAAAACAACAGTACGAACAAACAGCTACAACAAAACAACAACAAAATTGGGCCCACCTCCCCGCTAGGGGGACTCGAGTAAATGCGTCGCATAGGGGGTGGGTGTATTGCGTTAACGTTTAGTGTTTGGGGAGTTGGTGGTAGTGAATTCGTTGTATCAGCAGCTTCTTGACGTAGTTTGAATGAGTCAAGGATATAAGGCGCGTTCGTAGCCTCCCATTCTGTGTCGGCTTTGTGGCGCAGTGGGTAGAGCACCATGTACATTGCGTTCCGCCCGCAGGGTCGAGGGATTGAAACCAGGCGCCGGATAGTATTTTTTTATATAGTGTAGGGGGAGGGGTGCGGACTACGACTACGGACGTCAACGCGGGTGACATCGTGAGTTACTGAAACGCTCTGCATTTAAAACGAGTTCGTCATCTTGCGAAGTACGGTTTGAGGCGAACCACGTGGGCGACTTCGGGTCGCGTGCGTCGTCGTGATGTGCCGGAATCACCACTGGGGATCACTTTGTAGGTGAATTGGCCAGCACGTCGTAGAATCTGGTAGGGTCCGAAATACCGTCGCAGAAGTTTCTCACGGAGTCCGCGTCGTGGAATGGGAGTCCAAACCCACACATGATCCCCTGGTTGGTACTCGGCGTCTCGGCGTCGGAGGTTGTAGCGGCCGGCATCCACCAGCTGCTGGTCCGTTATACGAACTCGAGCGAGCTGGCGGGCCTCCTCCGCATGTTTAAGCTATCCTCGGACGTCGGCGTTGAGGTCGTCGTCTTCTACATGCGGAAGCATGGCGTCGAGCATCGTAGTCGGCCGTCTTCCGTAGACAAGCTCGAATGGTGTCATCTGCGTAGCTTCCTGCGTCGCTGTATTGTACGCAAACGTGACATACGGGAGGACTTCGTCCCAAGTCATATGTTCAACGTCGACGTACATGGACCGCGTATCCGCAATCGTCTTGTTCAGACGTTCCGTTAGTCTGTTCGTTTGGGGGTGCTACGTCGTCGTTCTTCGGTGATCCGTGTTGCTGTAGCGTAAGATTCCTTCCACCAGCTCCGCGGTAAAGGCCGTTCCGCGGTCCGTGATTAGGACTTTAGCCCTTTAATGGCGGTTGTCGCTAATTCGCGACATACTGAATGAAGCTCAACTCGCGAAACCTTTGCTGGCTTCAGCAGCGGCTGTGAAGTGTTTGCGGCAGAGGTGGTGGTTGCGCTCCAGACTTGTAGCGCCATCTCGTATAAGGTGTTGAAAATTAAACTCAGTATGTCCATCGGTTGGCGGACTGCGCGCGCCACGTGCGACAGCTCTCACTTGTGGTCTCTTTACCTCGCAATATACATAACCCTAGCATTGCACAAGGCAGGCATTCATGCACACTGCGAGGAACCACCGTGGGTTCGAGCTAGTTGAGCACGCTCACGATACTGAAATGCCGTCGCGCCAACTTAACACCGCCTCTGTTGGGCAGGTGGAGAAGGGGGCGACAAAGGAATATGCCCAGGGTACGGAGGGAAGACGTTTATTTTACACTGACGTTCTAATCACATATTTTACAGTCCCAATTACATAATTTACAGTACAGGTATACGTACTTCCCGTTAGGCGAAAAGGGCGATGGGGCGCCACGCGCAAGTGCACCCGTTTCGTCGGCGCAGAGCCAGTGGGCTCTCGGTCAGGGCAAATTCCGGGGTGCACGCACGTTGTGCGCGCGCGCATTGCTGTGCTGGCCAGATCGGCTCGCAGCAGCGAGGGAGACGGGGCCCATTCGCTCACAGGCGCGTACCGCACGGCGTGATCGTCGAGTGGTAGGTACGGCCTTACTAAATGCAAGCGTAGGGTCAACAGGAGCAACCTTAGGCACGGGCCGCAGCCGGAAGGGCTGGTGGGCTTTCGCCGGCGCAACCGAGTTGCAGCCGGCTGGTAAAGAAAGCGTCACATACCTTTGGCCAACGCCTTCGGCGTCCTGGAAGCGTCTCCCCGAACGGACCCCCGCGCAGGGCGCGCGTTCGCGTCCAAGCGAGAGTCGGGTTCGGGCCTCGTTCAAACGGACCAATGAGGTGAGGTTAGCTCCGCTACCAGGGCGGAGCGCCCGCTGCGTGACAGTGTTTTATCGCCGCAACGGTCTCTGCAGGCTTCACCTCACGCAAGAGTTTGAGAGACGGCTCGGCTCTACACAGAGGCACCAAGACGAGCCGGAATTTCGGAGGAGAGAGGGGAAAAGCGCCGCGTGATGGCACAAACCCAGTGATCGCGCAATGGCTCGGGCGCTAGGATCCCCACACTCCCCTCTCCTTAAATGCCCTCGCCGGTCTGAGAAGAGTTGACCGGCCATCGCCCAGGCATGCAAAAGACGGCAAAGAGTAGGAAAGAATGCATGCACAGGGCAGTCTCAGTCCCCAGCCCATACAAAATATTTACAAACTACACTAACAACACTACCCCCCTCCAGCACGAATGATACACACAGGAAACTACACGCGACACTGAGATACATAATCGGTTCCACATGCATACACAAAATGAAGCTATTGAAATATACAATTACAATGAACGCGACACTATGATAATAACAATAATGGTAATAATAGTATATACATGCAGGACGATACTATGCTACATAGGATTACAAGAAAAAAAAGAAACACGCACTACGACAATAAAGAATTAGGACAAAAGAGACGGCACAGGCATGCTATACAAACTACGCTGCGGTGCGAAAATAATATTTGCAAAAAAAAATTCGGAAGACACCGTTCCGCGGGGCTTGTGCAAAGTTCGGCGGTTGGGAGCACAAAAGTTTTCCCGGGGAAACGTTCGTTGTGGAAAATCGAGGAGAGAAGATGTTGGGCACCAGTGCCGGAACGACCTCACCGTGGCGCGAGATAGCAGCTCCACGAAGGGGGTACCAGCCAGGAGGACATGCGGGTTGGGCAGCCAGCCGGCAGGTATGACGACCATGATGGCGCTGCTCAGGTGTAGACCTCGCGTGGCACTCGATGGGTGCACCGCCAAGGAGCGACGAGCGGCGCTGGTGGTGGCTGCCGCCCAGCGCGAGCGAGGCAGCTGCCGGACGGCAGCCGTGGTGCCGATGACGCATGGTGCGGTTCCGATGACACCGCCATATTGTCCGCATCTGGAGAGGGCACCTATGCCGCAAGTCGCAACTGGCCGCCAGTCCCACCCTCGTCGGTGCAGGGCAGCCCGGCCATGTTCGCCTTCTGAAGGCGGTGCGCAGGGGGTACATGCCGTTGACCCCCGAGTCAGCACGGCTGTTCAGGGCCCGGTCAACTTCACGGCGCGGGAAACCCCCTCCCCATCCGTCGGTATCTCTGCTCACGGACCCTTCACCACACCGACGAGGCACCACGTGACCGCGGGCGCACGGGATGAAGCAAACACCACTCGCGAATGCACCGTTGGGTTCGCTGAAGCCGGCAGAAACACACACCACACGCACTCACGAATACCCGCACAACATGCGCGTCACAGTGTTCGTGCCACCGGGGCCAAGTCCCCTTGCCACCACGCGGTGCGCCCCACTCGTAGCGTACGTCCGGCCCGCGTTTTCCAGGAAAACACAACCTCCCGTTGGCATTGAGTATATGGCCCCCAAAGTCTGGCCTGCTCTCCCAACCGCACACAGTTCACGCAACGGCCTCCAGTACGCGCTGCTCGCCCCGAACACCGGGGCCGTGGACGGCCGAAATCCGACACCTTCAAAACAAGCCCATAACTCTCGACCCTGGCTGCGCGCGAAAGCCAATGACAGTCTTCGAAGGGCACTCCCGCGACCGACCTAGCCGCCGCTTTTCGGCATTCGCTCTTTCTTCAAGACTGCGCCCGAGTAAAAAAACAGAAGAGAAGTAAACTAGCCCTGCTCACTGCTAAACTGGATAAAAAAAAGAAAAGAAACGTACACAGCACTTCGTCCCGCATGCGCAGACTAAGGGGGTTCCTGTACCAAATAAATAAACTTAAAGCACTGGAAAAAGAAAACACTATATCGTGCACCGACGATACACACACACATAAAAAAGAAAACAACCCTAACGCCTTCAACGAGGCTAACACACGAACCGTACCGAACCCAGAAACTAAGCCAACAAAATGGGTTCATGCTACATCACGCGGTACAACGCTCAAAATACTAAGCGGAACACTTCCTCACCCTGTGCATTAAACCAGTGCTCTAAACAATAACAAAACAAATTAGGACAAGATACATTATGTGCAGTCATCAACGCCCAAATGGGGACACACTAATACAGACTGTGCCACGTAACATGCACACTCTTACAAACCGAGTAAAAAGAGAAAACATGCGCTTACAGCTTTGCTGGAGGGGAGAGACAACTGACCACACAGATTGGGCTGGGGCGGCCGGGGCGGCCGCGCTGACTGAGACTGAGAGAAGCGAAGTCAGCACGGGGGCGAAAGCGCCTGCCGTTTAGTGTGCTATGATCACTGAGGTGACCTCTTCGTGACGTTATATTGATGAGCCGGCCGAGAGAAGCCTGGGCAAGCCTGGGTGCCTTGTCATCACCGCGCAGAGCCACTATGCTCTAGCGCCAAATAGTCAGCCCGTGACACCATATAAGTAATAGCTATGCTTGCTTCTCGGCAAAGGTCCCTTCAAGTCGCAAGCAACTACCTGCCAAGGACGCATACTGTCAAATGGCTTCACAATTCCAGGCGGCTTCCAACCGTGCGCCCTCGCCGTTTGACAGACATGGCAGGATCGGCAACAGCGAAAATGTCTTGCCTCGTCCCGGGCCAGGCCACGGAGCGACTCAGTTTACCAAAACTTTGGAGCCGCCTAAATGCCCGGCGAATGGTTCGTCATGAGCTTAGCGCAGCAGTGCGCAACTCAGACTTAGGGGGTTACCACACTGAATGGTTCAATTGCCTCATCATCGGTGGCTACGTAGTTAAGCACGAGTCCTTCACCGTCCAGCAGAAATGAGTCACCCGGGGCGTCGGCGACACACGCTGACTTCAGCCCCCCCCCCCTCCCGCGCCTGCTACAAGACAAGTAGCATCTCGGCGCACGCCCGCAGCAGGACAAGCTACGTCTCGGCGTCTAAAAAAAATCAAATGAAAAAAAAATGTGTCTCCCAGAGACCGTCGCAACTCCGGCGACAAAACGGGTCATTCTGCTAGCCGGCTACTAGCTCTTTTCGGCTCAATACAACCGCCTTGCAACGGGCATCGCTTCCCCCTGATTTTACAGCCGAGGCCCGTCCGCTTTCCGGCGGCATGGAGTTCGCGAAAAGCGCCTGCCCCTCTCCGCGGGGTGTCCGCACGGCTCTTCTGAACTCTGTGCCCTCTTCCTCCCTCAACGGCTGTGTCAATTTTGCCTCCTTTACTGGCACACGCTTTTGCGCCGCCGGCTAAAGTCACACTTGGACAATGAATCTCGATACATTACGAAGCACGAGATAGCGCGTCAACTACCACGTTCGTGCTCTACTCTCAGGGGACGGCAACAAGCATATATGTCGCGTGCACTACTCCGAGAGGCGGCTGTGGCCTTTCTCCCGGAATACGTATACCGCCGCTCCAGTGGGGCGCGGTTGCACCGTCGCACTCCCCCGTGGGTCTGCGTTAACGAGGGGTGCACGCACACTCGCGTACGGAGGGGCAGTCGCCTCGTCCCCGTAGCAGCTACCGCTTGCGGATAAACATTAAGACTGATTCCGGTTGCGTACTCAGCTTAATTAGCGGCCAAAGGCTAATGAGCCAATGGCCCCACGTTGGGCGCCAGTTTGTGGTCTCTCTACCTCGCAATATACATAACCCTAGCATTGCACAAGGCAGGCATTCATGTACACTGCGAGGAACCACCGTGGGTTCGAGCTAGTTGAGCACGCTCACGATACTGAAACACCGTCGCGCCAACTTAACACCGCCTCTGTTGGGCAGGTGGAGAAAGGGGCGACAAAGGAATATGCCCAGGGTACGGAGGGAAGACGTTTATTTTATACTAACATTCTGGCCACATATTTTACAGTCCCAATTACATAATTTACAGTACAGGTATACGTACTTCCCGTTAGGTGAAAAGGGCGATGGGGCGCCACGCGCAAGTGCACGCGTTTCGTCGGCGCAGAGCCAGTGGGCTCTCGGTCAGGGCAAATTCCGGGGTGCACGCACGTTGTGCGCGCGCGCATTGCTGTGCTGGCCAGATCGGCTCGCAGCTGCGAGGGAGACGGGGCCCATTCGCTCACAGGCGCGTACCGCACGGCGTGATCGTCGAGTGGTAGGTACGGCCTTACTAAATGCAAGCGTAGGGTCAACAGGAGCAACCTTAGGCACGGGCCGCAGCCGGAAGGGCTGGTGGGCTTTCGCCGGCGCAACCGAGTTGCAGCCGGCTGGTAAAGAAAGCGTCACATACCTTCGGCCAACGCCTTCGGCGTCCTGGAAGCGTCTCCCCGAACGGACCCCCGCGCAGGGCGCGCGTTCGCGTCCAAGCGAGAGTCGGGTTCGGGCCTCGTTCAAACGGACCAATGAGGTGAGGTTAGCTCCGCTACCAGGGCGGAGCGCCCGCTGCGTGACAGTGTTTTATCGCCGCAACGGTCTCTGCAGGCTTCACCTCACGCAAGAGTTTGAGAGACGGCTCGGCTCTACACAGAGGCACCAAGACGAGCCGGAATTTCGGAGGAGAGAGGGGAAAAGCGCCGCGTGATGGCACAAACCCAGTGATCGCGCAATGGCTCGGGCGCTAGGATCCCCACACACTTCGTCGTCGTTTTCTGTCTAACCATAGTGAGTACAAGGTACCCCAATTTTTTTTCTATTTGCACGCATTCAGGAGACTGCCCATGAGGTGTTACATTGTCGAAAAATACTTTTTTGTTGCATGCTTCTTGCTTCCGTGGTATGTCGCCAATTTGCGACACTCGGCCATTTAGGAAGTTTGCGGTGACTGCAGGTATGATGTTTTTTTTTATTTTATGGCCGAGGATGGATGTCAGATCGTTGCATGGAAGAAAAGGGCTTCGCACCCGCCTGCCACCTGAGGATAACAGTGACGATAGCTGACTTAGTGACAGTGATTACGACGATGTTGACTACGATCCTCATGCACAAGCACGAGCTGCGCCCTTGGGACCTTGGGAGAGCCTCCATCAAAGCAGTGAAGATGAAAACGGTGACGTGGTGCCTTTGCCAACTGCCTCTTCCAAACAGACAGTGAAGTAAAAAAAAAACAGACTGTCAAGAACAGCATGAACTACCATCCTGGAATACCACTCTTCCTGAAAGAGATACTGTGCGAGCACCTACTGAATATTTCAAGGAGTTTTTTTATGACAGCTTACTGCATCACATCGTAGAGCAGACCCATCTTTTTGCAACGCAAAAAAACCCAAACAAAGGGATGGTCCAAGTAGGCGATAAGGACCAAGTAGGCGATAAAGTTGCATTCCAGATATTGGCCTAAGTGCCTGTTGTCGCGAATTCGCGACAAACCTAAAAGTCGGCGATTAGGTTGCATCCCAGATAATACAACAGTGGAATGTAATCACGGTGTCTGTTTAAAGCCGAAACACGAAAAAGGAAATTTTTTGTGGCCTATTTCATAATTCCGGCATTAAACGGTTAGGGGCTCCATGTCGCAGCACAACCTGGTTTAGAAAGAACTTGGTGACTTCTTGTGCTGTCCCCCTCGGAAGAGCGGCGGTCTCTGCGTAGCGCGTCGTGTAGTCTGTCGCTACGACAATCCACTTGTTCTCTGATCGTGACGTGGGGAACGGGCCTAGAAGGTCCATTCCAATCTGTTGAAAGGGCCTCGACTGGACGGCGATCGGTTGCAGAAGTCCGGCGGGTCTTGTCGGCGGCGTTTTTCGTCGCTGGCAGTCACGGCAACTCCGAACGTAGTGGGTTACGTCAGATGTAAGGCGGGGCCAGAAGTACTTCGCCTTAATTTTTGCAATAGTGCGAGCTGCGCCGAGATGTCCGGAAGACGGGTCGTCGTGGGACGCTTCCAAAATTTCGTCACGAAGGTTTGCGGGGATGACAAGTAGATAATTCGTTCTCGTTCCGGGGCTGAAATTCTTCTTCACGAGGACGGAGTTTTTGAGGCTGAATGCTGGTAAGTTCCGCTTGAACGCTATAGGCACGGCGACGTTTCGGCGTTCGAGGTAGTCGATCATTACGCGCAAGTCGGGGTCGGCACGCTGCTGGGCGGCAAGGTCGCTCTCCGTAACAACTCCGAAGAACGCGCTGTCTTCATCGGAGTCTTGTGGTGGTGGGTCGACAGGGGCGCGGGACAAGCAGTCGGCGTCAGAGTGTTTCCTGCCGGATTTGTAGACGATTATAACGTCGAACTCTTGCAGGCGCAAACTCCACCGCCCAAGATGGCCAGAGGGGCCCTTCAAATTGGCGAGCCAACACAGCGCATGGTGGTCTGTCACAACCTTGAATGGTCTACCATACACGTATGGGCGATATTTTGAAATGGCCCATATGATTGCCAGGTACTCTTTTTCGGAGGCAGAGTAGTTTTTCTCCTCCTTCGACATACCACGGCTTGCATAGGCGATTACCTTTTCGCACCCGCTTTGCTTTTATACGACGGCCCACAAACCTATATCGCTGGCGTCCGTGTGCATTTCTGTTTCGGCGTTTTCGTCAAAATGAGCGAGCACGGGCGGGTTTCGCAGGCGTTGTTTCAGCTCGCAGAATGCTTTTTCTTGTGCGTTTACTCAGCTGAAAGGGGTGCTATCTTTTTTCAGGCGCGTGAGTGGCTCTGCGATGCGTGCGAAGCTTGCGACAAAGCGCCGGTAGTATGCGAACAGTCCGAGAAATCTTCGCACGCTCTTTTTGTCTTTCGGTCTTGGGAAGTTCGCTATAGCTGATGTTTTCGCCGGGTCAGGCAGGACTCCCGCGGCGTTGACGACGTGTCCCAAAAACGTGAGTTCCTCGTAGGCGAAGCGGCACTTTTCGGGCTTCAGCGTTAACCCCGACGTACGGATGGCCTCGAGTACAGATTCCAACCTTGCAAGGTGTTCGTCGAAAGTCCGGGCGAATACCACAACGTCGTCGAAATATACGAGGCAGGTGTGCTACTTCAGGTCAGCTAGCACAGTGTCCATGACTCTTTGAAACGTTGCTGGCGCCGTGCACAGCCCAAACGGCATCACCTTGAACTCGTATAGGCCGTCCGGGGTTATAAATGCGGTCTTCTCTCGGTCTCTCTAGTCCACCTCAATTTGCCAGTAGCCGTTCTTCAGATCCATCGATGAGAAGTACTTCGCATGGCAGAGGTGGTCTACGTCCTTTTTGGTGACTTTGTTCAGTCGCCGATTGTCAACGCAAAACCTTAATGTGCCGTCTTTTTTCTTCACCAGTACAACCGGCGCAGCCCAGGGGCTTTTCGATGGCTGTATAATGTCGTCGCTGAGCATGTCGTCGACCTGAGTCCGGATGGCTTCCCGTTCGTGGGAAGAGACGCGGTACGGTGACTGTCGGGTAGGTCGGGCTCCATCTTCGGTTATTATTCGGTGCTTCGCTAGAGGTGTCTGACGTAGTTTTGAGTTCGACGAAAAACACTCCCTGTAGCGACGCAGCAAAGCCAATAATTTGTTTCGTTGTACTTGCGGTAACGTCGTATTCACGTCGAAGGGATTCGGAAGCTTGAAGGTATCTTCGGGTGCGCGTTCAAATTCGGCAACCGCGAACACATCACTTGCTTGTTGCGTTTCTTCGAGGAATGCAATTGAAGCGCCCTTGTTTAAATTCTGGCACTCCTCAGTGAAATTGGTGACCAAAACGTGGGATTTGCGCTGCTTAAACCGCGCAATGCCTCTGCGAAATCAGCACTGATACGGCGGTTGGGCGACTGGTATGGGCAGAGCGACGGCGATCGGTTGAAGCGGGCTGGGCCTCGGTTAGTGTTGGACAGGTATTCGTCGATCTCAGTAGGGCGCTGGCCGGGTCGGGGGCATGGGGCGTCGACGGAGAAACCACGCAGTCCAAGTCTCCTGTACGGGCAGCGACGGTAGGTGTGATCGGCCTCTCCGCAGTGGTAGCACAGCGGACGATTATCGGCGGTTCGCCATACGTCCGTCTCCCTCGGCGCCTGGTTTCGGCGTGCAGGGGGTCGGGCGGGCAACAGTGGACGACGGTACGGGGGCACTTCTTGAAGACGGGTTGGAGCAGGGCGTGGTCGTCGAACAGCCGCGGAGTAGGTCATAGCTTGAGGCTCACGTGGTACTTCGGGAGGCGTAGAAGTCCCCAAAGCGAGTTGAATTTCTTCCCGAATCACGTCGCTCATAGAGGTGACTTGGGGTTGCGGCGTTGTTGGGAAGAGTTTCCGCAGTTCTTCCCTGACGATAGCGCGGATCGTATCACGTAGTGTTTCAGAGCTAAGAGCCCCGGCATCGATCGTGTCCGCAACTAGCGCATTGATGGGACGGTCGTACTGCCTCGTGCTCATTTCCAACGTCTTCTCCATGGTGGCCGCATCACATGCGAATTCGGCCACCGATTTGGGGGGGTTGCGAACAAGGCAAGCAAAAAGTTCTTCCTTTACGCCTCGCATCAGAAACCTCAGTTTCTTTTCTTCCGTCATACCGGGTCCGCGCGACGAAATAGTAGCTTCATTTCCTCAACGAAGATTACGACTCCTTCGTTCGGGTGTTGCGTTCGAGTTTCCAGTAAAAGCGCAGCTCGTTCTTTTCTCACCATGGTCGTGAAGGTCCTAAGGAGCTCGCTTTTGAATTGCGTCCAGTCGGTCAAGGCGCTCTCGTGGTTCTCAAACCAAGTTCGAGTTTCATCCTCCAAGTAAAAGAAAACACGCCGGAAGGTTTCTTTATCGTCCCACCTGTTGAACGTCCGCACGTGCTTCAGCTTCTCCAACCATTCCTCGGGGTCTTCAGCGGGGGCTCCCCGGAACGATGGCGGTTCCCGGGGCTGCTGCAGGACGATTGGCGACGTTGTTTCTTGCACCATGGTGTTGGTTGCAGCGTTTCTTCTCTTGGGCCCTTCTGGCATAAGACCGAACTCGGGTAGCAATCCTTGCAGTCGGCGGCTTTCTCAGGTTGTACTGGCTTGGCGGCTTCCAGATGTCGTAGGGAGCATAAAGGGTGAGTACCCCGCACCTCCACCAGATGTCACGAAGACAAGGACGACGCAGTTTTCTTGAAGGAGAAACAAGTTTATTGGAGCGAACTTGTGCTCCCCTAACAACTCAAAAGAATACAGAGGCGGCGAAGCAGCGCTCAACAAAGTGACTTGCGTCGGCGAGCGTCGCAGAATCGAATGCCGCGGCGTCTGCTGTGCAGGCTTTTATTTTTCGGCGCGAGAGTTTCTGGAACCGTCTATTCACATCCAGAACATAGTAGATCACAGAAGATTATTCTGGGCTAGCGGCGTTAGGGCGAAACACTCTGCTTATCTGAATGAGATAGCTGTGCGGCATAAAAATAAAGAATGGAACACGCGCTTCGCATGGGACACAGATAACAGAGCCGGGCGCGGCCGGGCATTAAAAACAAACAATAAATAAACAAACCCGTACATGGTTCGCGGCACTAAGTAGGAGGCTTTTTCCTTTGATTTCTTCTATTCAAGATGATTTTTTCCTTGCAATAAATGTTGTTGAAAGTAATAGCTTGTGGTTAACGTTCTTATTCGTCCTTCATTTGCCTGCGCCGTAAATATGTGCCTAGGCTTCTGGTTTCTGTCGTCCACGTGTCCCGGAAGTCGGAGCATAGAGCAAGCAAACTGCTTCTTCCGAAGAGATTTGCGTACCCGTGAAGAGTGCTGTCACCGCTCAATCTCGGGCTAATGCACTGCGAAAATCCGACACTCATTCTGTGTGTACGTGCCTCTGTCAACAAGTCGACTGCCTGTCGGTTGCTTGATTCTCCTTGCACTTGATAACGTCGGTCGCGCAGCACTTGAAGAAGGCATTGACAAATGCTCGGCTTGAATGAAAAATCATTGGAAAAATAAGGAAACGCTCGTGGTTATACCGTACCTTCACAACGTTTTCCACTGCCTAAAAAACATTGAACGGTGTAGAAATATCACCGCAATGTTTTCTACCCCTTCACAATAATAAAACGTGTGTGAACGTGTGAGCGAAAGCGCGTGGAACAACCCTCCTGCTCAAAGAAGCACAAAAAATCCTCGGGGAGGCCCGATATGTTTGATGTGAAGGCTCTTATTTCAATTAGAAAGCCGCTGAGTGCTTTTTTGGCGCGAGTAGCGTTTTCGAGTTTTCTATGTTGTGTGCTGTGCTGTGATTGAGAAGTGCCGGCTACTCTTAGTATCTGCGGTAGCAGACCGGAATCATTAGGGTGGGGTTGCTTAAAATTCAGGCACATTTTTCTCAGGCAGTGCATTCAGTGGCGTCCATAAGGGATCCGCTTCCCCGATGTCGTTTATTGAAGCCTCGATGCCGTCATGGTCTGTGGCGTAAAAGCCCGCTCTCCGCGGTGCCACCACGGACAACGAAGCCACGAGGCACTGGTTATCCACACCGTGGGAGATAGGCGCGTGAGCACAAGCACCCCCTATCGAGTTGTTCCGGTGGGAGATAAAATATTTCGAATCATGATCGAGGCATTACACGTGGCTACTTCCATTTCCACTATCAACTTCCTTTTTTTCTGTTTTGTTCTTTGTTTCGATTCTAGTTTATATTCGCTGTTAATCTAACTAAACCCGGTTGGCAGTTCGCTCGTGCGAACTGCCAGCTTCGTACTTCAAACTGCCAGCTCGTTACCTCAAAATCAGCTAGCGCTGATTTTGAGGTAACGAGCTGGTTTAGGCTACCTCCCATGTCTCGATAGAAGTGGAATATACAATGTTTGAGTTGTTTATTTCTGAGCATACCCTTGGGCGTGGCTAGGTTGTGTAGAAGAGGGTGGATGTTTCCCCAATTTTAGCAGAGTTTTAAGTTAATATACGATGCTCCCACCGACCTTCTTCGCCCCACAGGTTTGTGGATACTTATGTTGGTTTATCCTCCGCAGAGTTCGCGATTCTTTGGCATTGAGCCCCCCTTGTAGGAAAGGCTAAAATTGTGTTCCTAGGCGTAAGATCAGAAGAAGTCCTTAGCGGTTTTCTTAGCCTAGTCGTGTTCGTAAGGAGCGCGGTATACGAGTTCACGTGCCTCCTGGTCAGTGCCTCGTTCTCTTCCAGACCATTTTGTCCAGGTTTCCAGGTGAAGTTATTAACTTTCTGAGTTGTGGAAGCGAGTGCATTACCGAAGCGTTTAGATATTCTGCCTGCAGAAAACAGTCCAACGCTCTTTGCGAGTCTGCAATGATGTTTCCGCTTCTATTCGTTACTTCCGCTACTCGGATCACCAAGAGGTCTCCAACTTCCGTTTTTTTTTTTTGTTTTGTGCGTAGAATGGCCATACAGCCACAAAACGTTTCCCTGAGTAGTAAACCGCGACAAATACCGCGACAATCCTAAGTAGAAAACCGCGGCCCCGTACTTGCGCACATGCCGAAGTGGGTGTATACTATCTTATGATTTTGTAACTTTCCCAAATTCACTTGATCCTGTGATATCGATTTTTCTTGTGTAGGTTTGGATCAACGGTTTTGGTACAGGAGAGTTTTTATGTGGAATCACTAGATCTGTGATGTGTCTATCATGGTGTGCAGTGGTTTCTCTTAAGAGGGTGTGCCCGTTTTCCAAATGATATCCCGTCCAGATTTTGTTGTCCCAGCCGGTATGTCGCCGAAATTAAAAAGAATTAAACCCTTGCTTGCTAGACAACTAGCGCCATCTAGTGGAAACTGGATAAACCAAAATGAGTTGCTTGGTTATTTTTATTTCATTTCAGAAGTGATTTATTTCTAAAAGAAGCAAAATAGCCGTTGGGAACATTTCTATGAATATGTAAAACCTTTTGTATCGGTACACAATACTTCTTAAGCACCTCGGTCATACATTAGTAGGAATGTAATTAGGTGAGTACCCTTAAGTGCCCCGAGAAATTTTACAGGTGCCTTACCTACAGGCGTCTGTCTCAAAACGGGCCAGGGCGTAATGGTGTGGTACATGCAGTTCCGGAATATGTATTTTATGCTCGGTGCCAATTTTTGTCCTTAATATAAGTGCAACTTTTAAATGTTTCAAGTAACAGGAAACCCCGCTTTCACGACTAGGCGGTGGGCTCGCGGCTGAAATTTGCGGCACCCGAGGCAAGCGGGGTTTTCTTACCATCAAACCAGATTCGAAGCAGCGAACATTACACCGTACTCGAACAACTTTTATTATCGGCTCTGCCCATGGTTGCATCTCGAGGCACATTGCACCAGAAATAAAAGTATACACGCGAAGAAAATGCTGGTAAAGCTATACGTTTTATACATGAAAAGTATATAAAACAGTAATTACCCCACTTCAAGGGGCGTGTTCTAATTAGTGATCCGCGAACGAGTTATTAGACGCTAGGGTTCTTCTAAAAAACTTGGGATAACGGCTTTTAAAATAGGCACAAACGAGCAGTCATATCAGAATCAGAATCAGAAAAAGTGTTTGTTTGTTCAATGTTGATGTGTACATGAGTGACCATACAGAAGGAGGTCCCAGAGCCAAGGGCTGAAAGGGGACTTCCTCTAAGTAAGCGCATAGTCAATGGTACATACAATATTGACAGTAGATCAAATAAATCAACAAAATTAACGCATAGTCAAGGGTAACGTTATACAGGCAGTTGAAAATGAACAATAAAAAGTGCGAATTTGCTTATGACTGCAGATAAAATTCAAGAAGACCTGTTTTAAATACATGTAACGAGGAAGAGAGTATAACGTTAGTTGGCAGGGAATTCCAAAGCACGAGAGCTAAAAAGTCGGCAGTTTGTTTGCCATAATTAGTGTGGGTGATAGATATGAGCAACTTTTTGATTAGATGCATATCTAGTGAAATTTAAGTTAACAAGACTTGACTTAAAACGGTACATATTCATAGTAACAGCGCTAACGAAACGAGACAAAAAGAAGAGGGCACTAACACGGCGCTCACTAACAACTGAGTTTTATTGCATAGGCCAGTGGTTCTTATACACACATGGGCAAAAACAACAAAAAGTAAAATAGAGAAGGAAACACTAAATTAACACGTGAACATTGGAGAGAGCGCGAGCGTGGCCCCATAGTGACTTTACGTTTATTTACACATTAATATACTTACGGGGCAAGAAGTACAATCAACACAAAACACAATCCCATTTTGTAAGCAGTTTGGAAACAAGACAAAGATTACCAGGGTGGGGCTTACTGCGCTAGGAATCTACACTCTTTTTTTGTGAGGGCGATAGATGGGGTGCTTATGCATTTATCACCTAACTTGTTAATTTCTGTGGCCTCTAAGATTTCTCGCACGATTTGGCTACCATGCTCGCCTATCAGTACGCTCTGGTCCAAAAGAGGCTGGCATTTGCTAACGCAAATGACCGAGTGAAAACATTCAATGGAACCATGTTATGTAATGAATTAAACAACAAGATGGTTAGGTTATATTTGAATAATTCATTGATGGATAATATATTCAACTGTCGAAGCAGTGAAGGAGCATGGGTGCGGAATGGACTACAACTTATATGCGAATGGCCTGGTTTTGAATATGTTGTAATGGAATCAAGTTAGTGGGGTACATGTAACCCCATGAAGATAGGCAATACATAAAATGGCAATGAATAAAAGCATAGTAAAGAAGAAGTAAGATGGAATGGACTACAACTTATATGCGAATGGCCTGGTTTTGAATATGTTGTAATGGAATCAAGTTAGTGGGGTACATGTAACCCCATGAAGATAGGCAATACATAAAATGGCAATGAATAAAAGCATAGTAAAGAAGAAGTAAGATTGATACATTGAAAAAAATGGCGTGCTTTCAGTAATATCTTGATTCCATGAGCAGCTTTTGTTCTTAAATGTGTAGTGTGCTGAGTATATTTTAAATGACTATCAAGAACAACTCCGCGAAACATGCATTGGTTGACTACTTGGGTGGTGTGATTGCTAATACGTATTATTGGTTCAAGTGTAACGTACCGCTGACTGGAATGGAAGATCATTAACATTTTTGAGATGCGTTGATATGCAAACAGTTTTGGCGACACCATAGCAAAATGTTAATGTCACAGGTAAGTTTTTCTGTCAGGGAATTAAGGCATTGGTCAGTAGCTAATATTGTTTTATCTTCGGCGTACAAGGAGGGCTCCGAGTTAGAAACACAATTAGGCAGGTCATTGATGTATATCAAGAAGAGGAGAGGACCCAGTATTGAGCCCTGGGGCACGCCTTTGTTTGTGGTTTTAAAGTCTGAAAGATTTTGTGAGGCACAGACTGCTTGTCTTCAATCAGATAAGTAGCTTTGAATTAGTAACCGAGCAGGACGTACAACGCTTATTGCAGCAAGTTTATGAAACAGAATGTTGTGATTTATCGAATCGAAAGCTTTTGTTAGATCAATGAAGATGACTCCAGCATTATTTCCTGTATCAATTGCATATTTAGTTTTGTCAGTGAAAGGCAGTAAAGCAAGATTGGTGGAATGATGGAATGACTGGCGCGGAAGCCGAACTGGGGATTTGATAAGGTGCTGAACTTTTATAAATACTTGTTTAAACGCCGATCAATACATTTTTAGAATATTTGTAAAACGCAAGAATTGAAATCAGTCTATAATTGGAGATTTAAGTTCTGTCTCCTTTTTTAAATACCGGCATGACTTTAACTCTTTTTAATTCGGCCGTAAATACACCTGTCTTGAACACTAAATTGATAATGTCAGCAAGTGGTTCAGCAATCTGGTGAACTATTCATTTAATATTGCAACGGTTAATTGGGTCGAGGCCTGCACTTGTAACTTTATGGTGTTGGTGACTTCATCAGGGCTAGTTGGTAACAGAAAAAATGGCTGTAAAGAACGCTGGTAGTGCTGTTCGAGAATTACTGGCGAGCATGGTATGTTAGAACAAAAAAAAATCATTTAGGGCGTTGGCGATATTTAAGGGGTGATTGTATACAGACCCTGATGACTGAAGCTCAGAGATAGGTACTTCATGCTGATGATTCAGAAACGAGTTAATTACTTTCCATTAGTTCCTTACATCAGAACCGGCTTGCTCAATTTTTGCTTCATAATAATTTCGTTTTGCTTCTCACAAGCTTGTTTAGTACATTGCAGTATTTGGTGTACCCGGCTCTGAGTTTGATATTATACGGTTGCTTTTTAGTCTTTTTATACAAATTATCTTTTTTTACGCATGCTGTTAAGTAAACTAGTCGTTAACCACGGATTGTGGAGAGCAGGAAACTTTTTCTGGCACTTTGTAGCAACAGAGGACTCGTTTAGGCATTTATTAATTATCAATATAAACTGACCATGCGCCTATTAGATGTTAAAATTTTGAACCAATTTACATTACTTACGCGGGTAATAAAGTGGTCCTTATCAGTTCACACTGTGTTAAACGATCGACTTGAGCTGTGTAGGCGGCACAGATAACCGAAGAAAAATGGCTAATGATCAGGGATTCTAACATCTACAACGCCACAGTGTTGTGTGCTATGAAGTTAGAAAATATATGATCAATTAAAGTACCCGCATGGCCAGTGATGCATCTAGTGTAGAGAGTGATTAAAGATTCGTAGCCAAATCCAAAAAAGCAGTTGGTGTAATCAATGCATGGAGGTTTATCATCACCTAAGATATTAATATTAAATATCACCCATGAAAACAACTTTATCCTTTTGAGATGAAATGGTGCTGAGAAGGTCATTAAGGCCGGTACAAAAGTTTGACACAGATGATGATGGTGAACAATATATGCAATCTAAGATACTTTTGATAGCATGAGAGGGTAAAAGGCAATCTTCGAGTTCTGTCCACACCGATTCGCAATTTATCAGGGGGAGTTCCAGATCAAGTCGTCTTTTGTATTTTACGGAGGGTGAAAAGAAAATAGCCGCACCACCGTGATTGCTGTTCGAGCGATAGCAGTATTCTGATGAGTAGGATGGAGAGCTATGTAAATTTTTATCATCAGGCCAATGCCAGGTTTCCGTCACGCATATACAAAAAAAACTGTGTTGTATTGTTGATAGAAAAGCGTAAACTTCATCACAGTGCTTGTTCAAACTTCGGGCATCAAAGTGTATTCTGATAGACAAGGGTTCCGAAGAAAAGCTTTAAGCGTATCTGGTGAAATATATGTGGCCATGATAAAAGGGAATAGATGCTGTTATCGCGTTGTCAACGCGGTCATCCCAGCTGACGAAACACCGAGAAATGTGCCTCCGACGCAATACGAAACACCCGACTGTCATTGGTCTGTCTTGCCTTAATGTGGCCATTGTCGTTCCACAAGTGAAGCCACCCTTTCTCTTTTTTGATAGCCAGAGCCTTTGCAAAGAACTCCTTGTTATCAGGGGTTAGATGATCGTTAATGTAGACGGGGTAGTTATCTGGCCCGCGGAAATCAAGGTCCTTCGTGTTAAGGCGGGCTTTCCGGTCTTTGCATACGAATTCCTGTTTTTTGGAGCGGGAGCAAAAACGGGAAAATATGTTGTGGCTTGCTCCAGCCTTCGTAGGTACACGGTGAAGGACATCTACGTCTGTATCTTAAATGGTACAGCTAACCTTTGTTCTAATGGCCTTAACAATTGCCGTGCAGTCCTCTCCTTGGCTACACGAAATTCCCTTCAGCCCTCAATTCTTTATCCTAGAGTACTGCTCCATCTCAGCTACCTTTTTGCCAGTGCGTCATTCTGAGCCGTTAATGTCTTCTTAGCAGCCACAAGAGCCTTGTTCTCCGCCCGAGCTTCTTCGACAAGAGAGTTAAGGTGCGTAACACTAGCTGCCAGACCATCGAGATCAACTTTCATTGATGCGAGATCTGGTGCTGAAGCATCAGCATTAGGTTTGATCTTCGCGTACACCTGTTCAACCGTATCAGCCATCTTACGCTCCAAAATAGTGTTACGTGACGTAGGACATAAAGCATGAGATGTGGACGATGTATTTTACAATATTTACATGGCGATTATCACTGAGCTCGCAGAGGCTGCACGCCAGCCACTTCTTCGTCGTCGTCGAAGGTGGGGCACCGGGTATTGGCCTGTTTCGTAACAATAGCCTCTAGTTTATCAATTCTTCCAGCAAGTTCAGCAAACGACACCATAGCGTCACTTTTACCGGCACTCAAGACAGGTCAGTGGCAGCAGCAGTGGCGGCAGAACAATTTTATGGAAAAGCAACTAATGCTGACTAACCTGTAAAAGCAAAAGAGCTTGAGCCTGCGTTCCTTCCGAATGCTGCGTTCGAATGAACGCAATAAATGCTGCGTTAGAATGAACGTTCCTACCGCTGCTGCTGCCGAATGAGCCACGGACGATACAGTCGCCACTTTTTACCGCGCCGGGTTGATACACCTCGCACACTGCGCAGCACTCGGCGCATACAGTCCAAGCAGCGAATCCTTCGGGGTTTGCTTCACTGGCGGGACGTTCGGTGATGGTGGCCACGTACTACTTCATGAAGTACACGTGGCAGTTGACACTTCGTCCTTGCTTAGGTAGAACTGTGACAGCGGCATTCTGCTAAAGCAAAAAAGCTTGAGCCTGCGTTCCTTACAGTCACCGCTGCTGCTGCCAAAATACAAATGCATGCAGATGCATGCAGATGCATGCAGGTATTTGGGAAGGTTATTTTAAGAGCCATTAATGTTATAATTAACGCTACGACAGTAGGACAAAGGCCTCTGTTGCAGGAAAACTGGAGTGCTCGGCGGGAAGAGAGGGAGTGACCTTTATTAGGAACTGGAGAGATCAGCTCTTGAACGGCAGAGCTGCGTGCTCCAGAGTGGGGTAATTGCAGTGATGTAGGTTGAATGTGTGAGGTGGTTGCACCAGAAGTGGTAGGGGATACAAAAATAAAATTTAAAAGTTGGAGACGCAATAAAATTCTACGAACAATATTCGAAAAGGAAACAGTAAGAGAAAAGTTGAACAAAATTTAAAGGAAATGCTGCAGAGGTAATTCTAGAGGCACCTAAATTACAAGGAAATCTACAGCTTAGAAATGATAAATTTCCAGGAAATTCAGAAATATTTTTGTGATTACTGTTCCTATGGTCATGTTCACATCGGCGAATTGAGTTCCGTACCCATTCTTACAATGCTCAAACGACAAGTCAGAATAATGATTAGACAAGTTCATCTTTAGCGGGGGCAACCCTCTGTACAGCGTAGGGTATTCAATAGTGTCCAACGTCACTACTCCGAGCGTGGCTTGTGATTAGAGGTATTCTTCCCAACGTTGGCGCTCATTGAAGTTCCACATCATGTTAGGTGGCCACCGTCGGCTGAGTAATACGACGTGCAAAACCAGATTTGCGCGTCTGTCTGAGCTGTCTCTCAGTCATATACACGACAACTTCTATCATGCAGATATGACTGCTAGCTCGCTAAGCTTCATCGCACACGCAGTGAAATAGCACGTTTTCTGTACTGTAGTGGAAGGGTTGCTGCTCTGCGAGTTCTCATCACGCCACCTGATCATTGGTCAAATAATTTATCATTTCTAATCAATTTTGAATTGAGACAACTTTTACTTTGGTTTGTTAGCGCGAGCATATCAGAATATGCTTGGTTTTCATTACGATTTTTGGCGTAATGCAGCACCACGTATTGTCGCACGGCCAGTGCGCCCTTAGGCATAACAAACCTTACATCATTATAATCACACATGTTAACGTGCTTGTGTGAATGTGCGCGCCTGTGCGTACGTGTGAGTGCATCGCAAAATGGCAGCGTGGATTCACCATCGCAGTTTCGAAGCTACAGTTAGGCTTACGGAACTTAAAGGCTCCGTTTCGGAACCTATGGGTACGGAATCTGAGTACCTGTACGGAACCCATGGTTACAGAACCTATAGGCTCCGTACGACATTTGTATGTGTGCAATGAAATGCTCGGTCGGGCGAGTGCTTCGCTCCATTTGAAGGACTTACAATGCAAGGAAACATTCATCACATTCAGGGTGTGTGCAGAAAAGGTGAAATAACGCCCTCCATACCAACGACAGCTTCGAAGCCGTTAAGGCGTGAGAGTTTGCACTAGATTGCGCCTGCTGGTTAGTGCCAAAAAGTACGGTGCGCGATGAACGAAAGCCACTTTGGCGTAACGGTGCCGTCTAATCACAGCGCGACTTAAATAAACCCCGGTAGACAGCCTGAACTATATGCCTGAGCGGCTGCCTCTCGCGCTTCAGCGGCTTTCGTTTCTTTGCCTTTCAGGCTTTCTATACTTTCTCATTGGCGGTAAGAACCAAAATCACTAAGCCTTTTTAGCCTGTACTAACGAGTCAATGGAACCTACAGCAGCTCATTAGTGTTATGTTCTCAACGAGCTCGCATGCGCCGCGTGTCACCGGTCCTTAGTTGTTCCCCCCTTCTTTCGCTTCAGAGTAAATGAATTATTGAACGCCGCTAGACCGTGTCGCGCACTTCAAAGTTCGCGACATCGGGCAATTTTAAGCTCGGCTTAACCTTTTTGTGCCCCTTCTCATTCTTTGGCCCGCCGGAAGCTATGCTGGGAAACTGACAACTTAAGAAAGAACATGCGAAATGACGAGAACTTTGTGTTCTGCGGCTTGCTTTAATAATAAGCTTGAACAGAATGGCGACGAGAACTGCAAGGTATTTCAAACTGTCGCTTTGCACATGGAGAGTCATACTTCAGGCACAAAATCGGGGGGGGGGGGGGGGGGTTATCCGCTATGTGAGGGGAAAGGCATATCTAAGCTGACGTGCTCCGAACTTCGTCCTAATGTATGGCGTGAACAGGGTTGGAGAGCAAAGCCGAACGAAGGAATGTAACAAAACACCATTCAATGGGGTGTAGTCTGAAGGAGTACACGAAACAGCACACGTTTGTTTGCAAGTTGCTATTGGGTATACTTTTTAGTTAATTGTCTGAATGAAAATGTGAAGGACTACCGTTTAATTCAAGCAGACACACATGGGGTTGTCCGTCCCGCTGTATATCGTAGAAGCCCCTATTGACAGTAGACGGGAGTTCTGTTAAGTCAGTCTGTCAAGTCACAGTTTCACTCTGAACGAACTACGACCAGTGCTACATACGGGAAGACGTCCCCGAACCGGGCTCCGTCGCCTCCGTCAGATGAGGTAGCGTGGTGGTCGAGCGGCTGGCAAAAGTTGCTGCCGTGGTGAAGACGACAAGAAGCCGAAGGCAAACTTCACTTGTTTAGTTTATGACGAAATATAAGCCGAGGCAATAGAGGAACAATACCCTTTCGTGCGAGCTTACACTGTAACCCGACAGGGCGACAGCATGGATTCGCTGCTGCGAAACGAATCGAACTACCCGCCGAGAGGGTGGGTTTTGTACACAATGAACATAACGGCTGCGCGGCTTTCCCAGTGAATTTGTGCACACAGCACGAAAATTGTACAGACACGCATAACACTCTTTCCGAGTTCATGAGGCCAGCAGTAGCGGCACTCGTGATGTCTGTGAGAAGGGGAGCGGACATCTCGGCTGCAGCCACCGCCTGGCCGCCGCAGCAAATCACTGTAGCAAGACCGCGCTATAATTTTCGCCGCAACACAATTTACTCGTGAAGTTTGAGTAATCTTATCTATTTCGCATTGCTGGGTCTTCTTAAAAACGAAAACAGCTGTGTGTTGAGCACTTTGACCGAATAGCAACGGCACGGGACCTTTCAACGGGTGTCTCCACCATGTACGGAAATGCCGCTGTTTGTTAAAGGGGCACGGAAGTGAATTTGTCATGCTCCCGGTTTTGCTTGCACTGCGTATACTGGCTCAAATTAACTTACTTTTCATCGTTTATCCGGTTGATAAGTCGTTAATTATTTTATAAAGCGGGAAAGAAGAAAAACTACCATGCGCGGTCTGTGGCGGCCGCACCAACTAAAGGCTGTGACGTCGGAAGGAGCTGGCACCGTGATTGGAGGAGGTCCAAGGTTAGCATTCCAACAAGTTTCGGTTTCGGTTCTGTAAAACAACATGCTTGACATTCGACGGCATCGTTGGATAGGCATTCTCGATATCTCAGTAATCGCCGTAGCGCGCTTCTGCCATGTTGTCGACTCTCAAATGCCTAAGATAAACCTCCCAGGACGGCTTGGAATCGTAGAAATCACTAGCCGAGGCATACGCAGTGGATTACGCCCTCGGCGTCAGCGCAGACGCTCAAATGCCATGCGCTTTTCCCGCATATTCGGAGCTTGTCTCACTCATGCCTGTATCGTAAAAAGCGTGCTCTCACCAGGCCAAGGGTCTGCTGATTCAGGCCTGTGCCCACTGCCAGCAAGCAGTCGGTGCTTGTGGCAACAGCAAGCCAACAAGAACTCGCTAGCGCGTCATTGTCAGTCTGCGCGCGTTCTGCCAACTCGCTCGTGGAGCAGTGAACGTTACGGCCCAAAAATGGTGAACTCAGTATGGAAAACATCAGCGCAAACGAAAAAATCAACTTACAAAAAAAAAGCATGTACCCACGGGGATTAAAAGTTGCGATTTGCAAAACAATAATCCTAGCGCCTCAGACCACTCGGCCAGGAGCCAGCGCTGCCGAAATTGAATATATAAGGTATATAATGTATAACCAGTTTACACTTTTATTTAGTTTTTTATTTCAAGTATTTTATGTGACTATTTGTTGTATAGCGCTCGTGCAGTAACCGTCCTCCAAACTTCCACGATATTTCACGTCCAGCAATTGCATTTCTTTGAAGGAAAAGCGTTCGCAGATGTGCGGCCCTGCTGCTGACCACTGTGCTTGTTCAACCAGCGAAATAAAGTGCTTCCTGCTCCCTAGTTTTGCGCTGTATGGTAAAAGTTTCAGTTGATTTTATTTCCTTAGTACCTATATTGACTTCGCTGACTCTTCTCCCTCCTTCAAGTGGCCTTGGATTTTCCTACTAGCGTACCAGTCAGCGAAGCGTCGCATGTGCACTTGTGCAGCGCTGTGTGGAGCGTCCATGACTTGGAGCTAGATACAGTGTACAATCTAACAAAGCAAAGAAAGGCGAGCCGTGCAGTAGCGCAGCCAATTGTCAGCTCATCTCCTCCAGACGTCACACGAAAACGCCACAGAAAATGCGCGAGGGGGCAGAAAGGAGGACAGCATTTTCGAATGGATTTTTCTACTAAATAAATTCGCGTAAATGCGCTCAGGGTGGTCAAAACATGGCCTATGGACTCCAGACTACAATTTGCGCTAGTATTCCGGGAATGTTTACAAATGACTTCAGTGTCCCTTTAGTCTCAGCCTTGTACTATCGTTCGTTTTACTTGGCCTTGGCAGTTTCACACTCACCTTCCCTTTCTCAATTTGCTCGACCACGTCGGTCTTATCTCGCGTGCGCACGGCGCGGGGCTGGCGGGTTATATATAGCGCCGGACGGCACGGGTGTCGCGTGGCGCGCAGCGTTTGGCTGGCGAGCTAGCCGGACCCAATGGAGGGTAGGTGGCAAAAAATATGCGTTGCTTTTATAAAACTAGGGATTTCAGCTAAAGGTTCGCAAATTACGCGAGAAAGCGCTAACTACAGTAGTTTAAATAGGTTCTTAGCCCACCTGTTTCGTGAAACCGTCTACTAGGCCGGCATTTACCCGCCCCCCGGTCGTACGACACCCCGTTTATAGGACGCTTTCTCGTGGTCCCTTCAAAGTCGGTAATCGGGGTTTCACTGTGTATACTTTATTCGGTCCAGCGGTTTCGACGAACATTTAAACTGCCTCAAAAAGTTTCAGGCCTCCAATCGCGGTGTCGTTTGGAACGCCATATGTAATTATGCACGGAAACTTCATATTTACAACAGTATTAGTAGTGATATACAAACATTCTAACCGCCTGCTTCAATTCCTGCAGACTTCCTCAGGCACGCACGCTGCAACCGGAACGTGACGCTGGGGGAGGACAAGTGTGCCCCTGCCTATCGGCGAACCCTGGAGCTAGCCAAGACCATAGGCCAGACGCAGGACATTGACCACGGACTCCGGAGATCGTGCTGGTAAGCACAGCTACCTTCTGGAGTCATAAATACCCCAATTGCGCTACCCTGAAATTTGGACATCGGGGAAATTTCAACACGTGACCCCCAGCTCATGATTTCTTAACACGGGATCACTAACTAAAGGGAGCAGAGAAAACAATTTCTTCAGGATCACTGAATTTAGGGCGCCGTGTTATGCCGTGTGTTAGCTCATTCACTATGGGTTTTCGTTCTTCTGTCAGCTCATTTTGGCGTTATAAAAATCCGCTGTAAGGGCATCATCATTCTCAGCGAACTCGCCAATCTCACAGGTCTCAAAGCCGCATGACAGAAGCTGTTGGTAGGAGAATTAGGGCGATGCCCTGGTTCTGCAGTGGAGATTACGAGGGCGATCATGATCATGATCTGCGTTCCCCAGTTTCGAAGCCACGTAATCGATAAGGCAAAAATAGTTGGAAGAGTGCATGAAACAAACCAAGCAGCTTAACAAAAAACGCACAAGACGAGAAAAACCGCACAAGCGAAGTCAGAATCCGAAATCAGTGTACGGCTGCAGTAGTTCCCACTCCCGACCCGCCGCGGTGGCTCAGTGGCTAAGGCGTTGCGCTGCTGAGCACGAGGTCGCGGGTTCGATTCCCGGCCGCGGCGGCCGCTTTTCTGATGGAGGCGAAAAGCAAAAACGCCCGTGTGTACGAGATTTCGGCGCACGATAAAGATCCCCAGGTGGTCAAAATTAATCCGGAGCCCTCCACTACGGCGCACCTCATCGCCTGCGTTGCGTCGGCGCGTTAAACCCTACAATCAATCAATCAGTTCCCACTCCCTTGCTCGATGTGTTTACAACCACTTGTTCTTAGGGCAAATACTTAGAGGAATGGTGTTTTCGCGTTTTAAACCGTTATTCTGATATTTAGAGGCTCAGAGCCAAGCCTTTTATATGAGCCATGCAGGATGGACGTTTTCTTGTAGAATACAATAAAGCAAGAGCAGTGCGCTACAGCACTTGAGACAGATACCTTTATTACACAATTCACGTCCCAATTCATCAATTCTGTGCACTAGGCAGTGTCGGTGGAGTGTGGGCTAGGGCATGCAGGTACGGCAGTAGCAAGAGGCAATGAAGGTGGTTGCCCGCTTTTCACGTAATAATGTGCGAGTAGCGGCCATGACGTCGCGCGAACATTTACAGGCTAAGTAACCCAGCTCTGCCAGGAAAAGAGGCTTTGATGGAAAGTAGTGGGGAGAATGAGTGCTAAGGGTGAGGCTAAGTTTAGCCGGATTTTGCAAGGCTGTTCTATGTGTCTCCCACACTGACAGCGGAGACAAGGGGAAAACGATCTAGGTCGACCTCCGGTACCACTGTTTCTCCAGCCTTGCACCACTAGTGCAAGCTGGCCCAGTTTTTGATCGGATTAGTAGCCCAAAAAGACCTCGAAAATTTGATAGTCAGCGGTGCGCATGCGCATGCGCCCCTTGTTCTCACTCTGGAGCAGTCGCGAAAGCCACCTTCCCAGTTATAATACCCTATCTGCGATGATGCACCCTTTGATGGCGGCGCAGTTTTTTTTCTTGGTATTTTTGCTAACGCCTCAGAACCAAGCTCAAGCTTCAACAGCTCCGCTGGTAATAAATTATGTCAATTCATATTGTTTTTAGCATCGGGAGATACAAAAGCCCCGCTTGTAGAAAATGTTCAGTCCACCCGTGTGAACGGGTAGAAAATACCCAGAAAGTTGGAGGCCTTTTACAACATTTTTCTTACTTCGAGGTCGTTCACACGCTTTTTAATGCGAAGAAGTATATGTCTCGTCCCCAAGTTGTCATTCCGGCGAGGCCGATTTACTCGGCGCCGCTACGGGGCCCCTCCTTGTCACCACCGACGCTTCTTTCACAACTGTTATCACAACAGTTAATCCCCTCGCCACCACGGATGCCTCCTTTAAAAGTTGCGCAGTCGACTGAAAGCGGCTGTAGCACCTTTATCAGATGATTGCGGAGAATCAAGAGCAGTGAGAATGGGAGTAAAAACGCCGAAATCCACCTCCGCCTCCGCCGCCGAGAATGTAGTCACGGCCGTTACCGCCTCAAATTCCACATGGCCTTCCAGCTGCAGGCCCCTGCCGGGTGATAGCAACTTGCTTCGTTGGAATGCCAGCATAGGCACATAATTCTTCTTTAGCTTGAAAGCCATTTCGAACGACATGGTCGCGTCGGCGGTGCTCGTTGACCTGCTGGTCATAGTTCTTCTGGCTGAAGAATAATAACAGATCTTAGTCTGGCCGCATATAAAGTCCGTCTCTCTCCTTCCGCCGGCGTAGTATTGTCGCGAAGCGGAGGTCTGTTGATGTTTTTTGGTTGTTTTGAGTTCTGTGCCCGCAGCCAAGGCTGTTGCTTCCAAGTGCTTTGTGTGAGGACGGTTCGGACGCGGTGATGCCCTGGCCCCCTTTTTTCTGAGAAACGTCTCCGGCGCGTGTGTTTGCGCTCGGACCGACCGGAGTACGCGACTGTTGAGGGGAGCGAGCCATCGGCCCGTCTCAGGTTACCGCGCCGCAGTGGCGTCTCCGACCCCCCGTTGCGTCTACGCGGGCCGCTCTGTGCTCCGAACCCTCGGTCTGGTTCAAATGACCACCTGTGTTTTCCTCTTTGGAGTTTGTATGCACTACTTTATTCTCAACAGTAATTCTTTTGCCAGAAACGGGCGCCTTCGAGTTTTAACTTTGTGGATTCCGTGATTGGTTCCTTTTTCCTTTCAAAAATGTGGCTGATTGGAGCTAAGAAGCGTCTCGCCGATTGGCTGCAGAAAGCCTTGTTCCATTAGGTCCGTACGCTCCAGGATGCACTTTTTCCCCCAATACGTTCCCCCCCCCCCCCCCCCCGGACCGCTTGAAGCGCATATAACGCGGCTCCGCTGGCTATTGCGGCGGCGGCGGGCGGCCTGCACCAGGACTCACTTCAGAAACTCTGCCGCCCGTCGTCGTGCCCTCCCGCCGGGAGACCGAGATCCAGTCAGCCATGTCCCGCTAAGTACTCTTGATCTATTGACTGTCTTCCTCATTTATGTAACAAGTGTATTCGTTGTGATTCTTATGTGCTAAATGTCATCAATGTTACCAGTAAATTAAATCAGTTAAATTTAAAACTTCTTCAACGCCTGGACTGCTTCACTCCGATCGGCATGCCACCGTAGCGGCAGATATTGGACCAAATTACGACGTTACAGTATTTCACGCCTAATTATGCGTCAAAATCCGGTGGCCGGTTTAGGCGCGCACGCGCTGGGGGTGGAGGGAGGGGCATGCACGCACAGCAGGGCCTAATGCCGCCATCGATGACATACCCGCTGCGGTGGTGGGACATTTAAACGTGGAGGTCTCATGGCTCAATGCACCCTGTCAGCGGTCATCCGCAATCGAGTTATTTGGGTCTGGGTTGGTGTGTCGCTCAGACAATACGATGCCCACTACTTGGCAGCGGAAGGGATGCGCAGCGTGTGTCCGCTCGAATAAAGGCCGTTGTCTTCGAGAAGTTAACTTGATGTGGGATGGACGCACGTCTCTCGTTTGGGGGAAGAAGAGCGGAAACTGAAGAAGCATCATCCCAACAGAAGCGTGAATGGGGGGGAGGGAATCCTCGGAAAGCCGCTGCCACCGCCGTCGCCAGCTCAAGTTTCAGCTGGTGAAGTAGCTGCGAATCCCTCTCGGATGAACAGCAACTGGCCCGCTTGGAACGCCTACATAAGCGTGTATCACTTGTTCAACTATAAGGACTTTCAGAGCGACATATTCAAAATCAAATTCAAATGTATCTTTATTTTGTTCTGAAACATACAAATTAATATACAGTTGTGGCTCCCAGAGTCTGACCACTGTAAGGGGACCCTCGATGAGAAATGCACAACGCGAATATGTAAGGCAGCAAAACAAACCAAATAATCATTACCACACCTGGTCAAGACAAAGAAATTCAAATATCAAGAGACATAGTTTTGAGGATCAGCAAACACTGAATTAAACATAAAAGACATAAATAAACAACCGGAAACGAAAATGAACTACAGCAATACAAAATAAAGCATACATGAACAAACACTATTGCAGACAACCATGAAGTGTAAGTGGGATTTTCTATGTTGATGACAACAGAAAATCTTTGAGACGTTTTTTAAACATCGCTATGGATGATGATGGCTTTATGTAGAGAGGGAGGCCATTCCACAAAGTAAATTGCCGCAAAGCACGAAGTTTTGGTGCCGTAATTAGTACGCACAGTAGGTAATAAAAAGTTGGCGTTTGCTGCAAACCTGGTGAAAAGACTTGTCTTTAAGCGAACAAGATCGATGGCATTGTATGAAATGTAACAGTGAAGTAACTTCTAAAAATAAATATGCCTAAGTTATAGTTAAATAATTGATTTACTTGTAATATCTTATTCTCACGCAACAGAGGCGGACCTGAAGGACGATATGATTAACGTGTGATAATGCGAATGGATTGATTCTGGATGTGTTAGACTGATGAGATATAGGAAGAATATGCGTTACACCAGGAGGCGATGCCATAATTGAAATGACTTTGTATAAAAGCGAAATACAATGATAGCAGTGCATGACGAAAAAAAAAACGTCCGTGCCTTCAATATTGCGCGGATGCAAAATGCTGAAGTTGCGAAAAAGGAAAACAGAACGTAAGGCTAGGGTCGAGTTGGATGCCAAGAAATTATGAATGTTCGAAAGGAGAAATGGTGTGAGATCCGAGCATTATTTCGGGGAGGGTGCTTGTCTGCCTTTTGGAAGTCCTGAAAACTATGAATTGATTTTTTTGTGGGTAACTAAGTAATTGTCGCTACACCAGTTATCGACGCTATTCAGCTTGGAAGTAAGAGAAGTTATCGATTTATCGCATAAAGATATTGTGGTATTATTGGCATATAGGCCACAATGAAAGGAATGAAGTAAATTTGGAAGGTCATCAATACAGTTAAACCTGGATGTAACGAACCTCCATGAAACGAATTTCTGGATTTAAAGAAGTTTTTCTATTCCCCATTGCCACCCCCTTTGACGCCCATGTGTTTGCTACCTGTATGTACCGAAGACGTTTCGACGGTTAACATTGAGGTAACGAGTTCGCCACGCTAATGAGTCACAGGTTTTGGCACTTTTTGAGAAAAATCGCCCGCACAGATGCACTAATTTAGCGAATTTCACCCGCACAGCAGACTACCTTCCGTTTCCACGTGTGAGTACGGTGCCGGCTAGGTGCTAGTGCTGCCTATTGGCGTGTACACGTGCGTCTCCCTCTTGCTACCTTTGGTATCGGTTCGTCGGTGAGTTGTACTTCCAGAAAACAACTTCTTTTTTGTCTTTTCAAGACAAGCAGGCAATACTCCACAGGCGAGAAAGACGAACGTCGCCGCCCAGCTAGCACCCTCCCACCGATTTCAATGCGGAAAAGAGCATCACGTTCGCGAAAAGACGCCCATTCAAGACAAATTTCGTTCTTGAAGGGCATTTAGGAACCAAAAGTGCTAAACGGAAAAGTGAGACTTGTAACTGCTACGTTTTTATATACTGGGGACAGTGACCTTGGTTATTTGGAAAGCCATGCAGTATCAAAGCTCGTGGGAAAACAGCAGGTGCAAATCAAGCAGTTTTTCACTCCGAAATAAATCCTTGAAGAGTGAGTTTACCGAGGTCACTGATCACTAGTATTTTGGTTTCGTCTCTACTGCATTCCCGAGAACGTTAACTCAAAACCTGCATGTAACGAAAACCTGCGTGTAACGAAAAATTGGCAACTTTTTTCAACATCGTTATATCCAGGTTTACTGGTATATAAAATTAAGAGCAGTGGACCCAAAATGGAACCCTGGGGTACGCCTTGGTTAAATGTTATGGTTTCAGAGAAGGTATCAGCTACACGTACAGTGTACTGCCTGTTTAGCAAATAACTTTTGAATCATGTTATAGTGGCGCTGGTACCCCATATGCTTCTAAATTCTTGAAAAAATTCCTGTGAATATTCGCATCAAATGCTTTGCTGAAATCTAAAAAACTGAACCCACAAAATGTTCGTGTCGAGTAATTTTTTATATAGTCTGTTAAGGAAAGTAAGGCTACGTTAGTAGAACGGCCCAATCGTAAACCAAAGTGGCAATCAGAGAGGCGATTTAATACATGTAAATAGCTAATAGGCGTTTCGCAAATAAATTCTCAAATAATTTACTAATGGTGTGAAGAATGAAGATGGGACAATAATTAGAAAATAACAGCTGGTGGCACTTTTTAAAGATGGGTATGACCTTCCCTTTTTTATGGAGGAAGGAAGAAAATTGGTTTGAAGATAATGTTTATTATGTTACTGAGCATGTCGGCAATGAGATCAGCAACCAATTTTAAATGACGTGTCCAGGCCAGCACTTGCATTTTTGATAGCAGAAGGCGTGGCAAATACTTCGTTTGCTGTAAACGGTGAATGAAAGAATGACTGGCTAGCACGCTGGATGTTATGGCACACATTTATATTCTGACGGGGCTGTGTGTAACAAAAGGAAAAGTATTCACTGAAAGCACTAGCAATGTGAATGGGTTGATACAAATTTTTGCCATTGTGGATAATTTTGGTGATAGCAGTGCTAGTTGTGGATGTGTTAAGAAATTGGTTCAGTAGATCTTACTGCTTTTAAGGATTGTTTTTATGTTTAGTGAATTCGCATTCATTGCAACGCTTTTTTGCCTGTTTTAATAAACTGTTTAGAAGGGAACAGTACTTTTTATAACGCAGCGCAAGCTTAGGGTTAAAGGGATGCCTTTTTGTTTTTGTTTTTTGTAAAGGTTATCTTTTTTTCCGGTACTTTCTAAAAGCCTATTAGTCATCCGAGAGTTATCCGGGTGTTTATATTTCCTTTTGCATTTGACCGTGTTTTTTCTTAAAGATACCGCCCTTAAAAATAACGAAGAAAACTGCTGCAGAGATTCGTAAGCATCACACAGAGAATCAACTGTCGACCACTTAATTTCTGTGATGGCTTCTATAAACTTGTCAACCATACAGGGATGTGGAGTACAGCCTCCCAAAATTTTAATAATATAGCGGGAGCGACGACCCATCGGCACGTCAGCGCCTTATCAGGGTGTGCACCGGCAAAATAGGCGAGGATACACGCACGCGCATAGAAGTATCTCTTGTGGGAGCGTCGTCTGCTCCGCAGTTCTTCTCAGGGCAAGACACCCCCTGTTTTTCTTATCTTGCAAGGCCAGTTTGCTACCGCCAATTGTAGCTAAGCAGCAGCATGGAGCCCAAAGTTGTTCAGATGCAGTGGAGGGGGGTGTACCACCCTCAAGGAAACAGTGTAGCAGACGACACTCATACAGCAGATAGACCTATGTGCGTGCGCGTACTCTCCCCTATTTCGCTGCTGAATACCGTGATAACTCGTTGACATGCCGGTTGGTCGTCGCTCCCTCTATATTATTAAACAAATTGGGAAGCTGTGCAAAGTGTTTCTACATGGCGCTTCAGTGTCAAAGGTAAGAAAAATAGGAAACTGCTCAGTTACGTCAATGTCCACCACGGCAGACAGGGAGGGAGCGTTATATTACATAATGCGTAATCTATGAGTGCGCACTAACCCTGTGACGTGCATCTGGTGGGGACAATAGTCGAGGATTCAAGACCAAATCCTAAGAAGCAATCACTGTAAGCAGAGTACAAGTTGAAATGAGTGTCGAACAAGTTAATATTGGTATCACCTAATAAAAGACTGTCCTTATTTTCAATAGTTCATTCTTTCACGGCAACATTGGTTGACAACAACGTTGACGACAGCTATAGGTTTCGTGCCCACACTGATGACATGTCCGTTGTGTTGGCGTGAGGTATAAACGCGGCCGTAAAACAGCCCAATACGACCGGCCCGGTGTCCTCAGTGGTAGAGTGGATTGGGTTGTCGTAATACACAAACAGTAAGATGCCTACGACGCGGAAGAGAGGCAGCTCTACGTTCTCCCGCTCCGATCTTCCCAAATTTTATTCCGGTAATTGGCTAGTAAGCATGATCAATCGTAACTTACAAACAAACGTATTTCGTTTCACCCACTCTGCGGAAGGCGTGCAGCTTGGTAGTCATCCTTCTTCACAGATTGGAAGGACACTAAACTTTTTTCTTAATTTCCAAGACCCTAATTTGTAGCGTTACAGCCATGTGGCAAAAGTGGGGTTGAAATAATCAACACCCTTCTTGGTGGGCGTTGAAAAAGCGTAGAATAGGGGTTCGTATTTAGTGAAATTCCATGACTCATTGAACATTATAACCCCCTCAATATTAAAAACCTTTATAAAATCCAAATGCTGACTTGTATGTGCTCACATTAAAATGAATAATCCCCAAATTACCGCTAAAATGTCTGATGTTTCCGACAAGCCCGCCTACACTTTCAGAAGACTTTCCTCCGCTGTCAATAAAAGCAAGAAAAGCAGATAGATTTTTAAATAACTGTGTACTCCCTCTCCCCATGAATCCCGCATGTTTCCTTGCTCAAGTCATTTGTGGCCCAAGTGTGACTTGTGCGTGTTGAAGGTGCTTGTATATCATGCTGCGCGTTCAGCCAATCCACATTTTCACGTGTATAGCTACGCTGCCCACACCCTTAATTGAAGGTGTTAAGAATTGATTGATTGATTGATTGATTGATTGATTGATTGATTGATTGATTGATTGATTGATTGATTGATTGATTGATTGATTGATTGTAGGGTTTAACGCGCCGACGCAACGCAGGCGATGAGGCGTGCCGTAGTGGAGGGCTCCGGATTAATTTTGACCACCTGGGGATCTTTAACGTGCGCCGAAATCTCGAACACACGGGCGTTTTTGCTTTTCGCCTCCATCAGAAAAGCGGCCGCCGCGGCCGGGAATCGAACCCGCGACCTCGTGCTCAGTGGTGTTAAGAACCTCACAGCGTTATTTCAGGGTGTTCACAAGCACACCCTTTTTATCCTTACGCCGTTCCTTAGCCAAAGTACCTTTTGAAAGTGTGTTCCATAGGATAAGATTTTCACACCCTTTTCGGCCAGAAAGGGAGGAAAAATATTTCGTGCGTAAGGTATGCTTTTGTGCTTTTCTGAATGTAATCGTTTTATTGGTGTGCATTTAGTATTTTGCGTTGTTGGCTGTTCCTTCTTTATTATTGTATTTACCTTGTACCTACCCTGCGAACGTCTCGTTAGAAACTGCAGTATCGTCAAGTAGAAATAAATAAACAAAATTCACTAAAAGTGTTATTTCTCGCTAAACCCTTCTTCGGAAATTTAAACGGCGCTGTCTACGGGCTGAGTATAAATGGAACTGGTTGACGTGAATGAAACCTACTTGTCTACCTTGATTGTTTCATCTCTCCCCCCAACCCCTCCTACAACGCAGTGCGTTCAGCGAGTTCGTCGAGTGCAAGAGCTTCCACGTGGAGCGGGAGTGCGGCGACCGGGCGAGCGCCTTCTTCGCCCGCCATATGCAGCGCATCTCGGGCCCGCTCATGGAAGACCACTGCGGGCACTACGCCCACGAGGGGGGCTGCGACAACGTCGCCTCCTCCGGCGTCGCACACTGGGCCGCCACAACGCCCACGTGCCACTACCACTGGCCACTTCTTCTGACCACCCTCCTAGTAGCCATGGTGGCACGGTTATCTCTGCAAGCGGGAAATAAGTGAAGCATGTAGTTCACACCGCAGACGGCGTAGAAGACAACTCGGCGTGTTTCGTAACATTCGCCGTAGCGTTGCGTTGTCTTTCAAGTGCTGAGCATATCCTGCTCGCGTTGAACACGTGTGCGGATAACGGCGCGTTTTCGCACGCGTTTTCTCTCTCCGGAAAGCGGACCGACAGCCGTCAGAAACCCTAATGAAAAGTGCCGTGCCTGTTTTCGGAAGGGATAAAACCCGTGCGGAAATGTACGTATGCAGAGGCACAAGCTCTCGGTTATTAAAGGGAGAAACACATATGCGGAGGGCGACGCGTTTTCGCGCAAATTGTTTGCCTGTACGAAACCGGTTCGCCAGCGTACAAAGAACCCGACCGCTTTCTGGAGAAGGAAAGCGCGTGCGTGTTTTACTTCACCTTATCAGCAAGTGACGGTGCCTATGCCACCTGCTTTTAATCGTGGTTGTTGTGCGCTGTCTGTCACCCTTCTCACTGCGGACAGATTTGCAGATTGGTGGGATAATGCTCAAACATTTTGTCCAGCCTGACGAGGCGGGTGGGACATCACATCAAGTGACACCTTGTAAAAACGTAACGAGACCGCACTATCTGAATTTTGTTATCGGTATTCTTCTCACATCGCGCAATTGAATAACAACAGAAGCACTACGTAATGTGAACCACGGAATGCTCGCGCACGCATGTGAAGCAGGTAATTCCAAAGGTTCCATCTCAACGGAGTTGCGCCGAGTAATCGTGGCAATGTTCCATCAAGAGGTGGCAGCCATTTTATCGTGACATTTTGCATTGTCTTTCTGCCGCACTGCTGGCGCAAAGAACTAATTAGATGACGCCTAACGCCCCTACGTATGAAGGCACCGAATGCACCAGAAGGAAATTAAAATTAAGGCCCTGACATCTCCAAAGGACTTGCTTATCACGTAACGTAAAAAGCATCGTTAATTGTTTTATGGAAGAGGTTTATTGAATGATTTATTGTGGCGTTTACCGCACCGAAGCCACGCCAGGGCAATGAGGCGCGTCGCATTGTAGGGCTCCGGTATATGTAGACCACCTGGGTCCTTTACATGCGCCCAAATTTGGACAAACGGGCGTTTTCGCTTTGCGCCTCCGTAAGAAACGCTGCCGCCGTGGCCGGGAGAGAACCCGCATCCTTGGGCTCAGCAGCACAACACATTATCCACTGCTGGGCAACCGCGGCGTGTTTTTTTAAGACGTGGCAAATATCGCAGAGCATAAAGGCAGCTGATGGGTCTATTTAATACTAACAAGAACAGGGGCTGACTCGCCGTGATCCTTGTTGTGGAGAAATAACAACTCCGGTCCTCGTTTTTCGGATAACCCCCCTGCACAGATAGGGTACATTATAACGCCGCTCAGGAGGCTCAAGAGCCGCCATTATCCTCCATCTTCTTATTTACCACTGCCCATTATGATTGTTATTGTTATTATTATTATTATTATTATTTTATTATTATTATTATTATTATTATTATTATTATTATTGGTTTCTCTGCGGTTGTGTCTATCCAACTGATAGTTGCCTATTTTTGAAACTGTTTACTGTCATTTGTTCGTATTATCATTTGTCTCTACACTCCGTTGTTTTTGTTGTATTACTGTCAAACTTTGTTGCTCTGCCTGTCGTGTGGCCTTTACGACGGGCAGAGCAACATAGACATCTTCTTTTTTTATTTGTTACCTGTACCCAGGCTCCGCCTGTGCTGTATTTGTCATTTTCACTACTTCAATTTGTGTGTCTTGTCGCTTGTTTGTTTCTTGCTATATGTTTCTTGTATTTTGTTTTCATGTAACTACCCATGCGCCAGCACTCAGGCGTCTGGCTGTTCCTGGGCACGTAAATAAACATGATTGATAAACATGATTGATTGATTATTATTATTATTATGAAACTGTTTACTGTCATTTGTTCGCCTTATCATTTGTTTCTACACTCTTGCCGTTGTTTTTGTTGTATTACTGTCAAACTTTGTTGCTCTGCCTGTCGTGTGGCCTTTACGACAGGCAGAGCAACATATGCATCGTCTTTTTTTTCTTTTTTTCCCTGTACCCAGGCTTCGCCTGTGCTTTATTTCTGTGATTTTCACTACTTCAATTTGTGTGTCTTGTCGCTTGTTTGTTTCTTGCTATATGTTTCTTGTATTTTGTTTTTACGTAACTATCCGTGCGCCAGCACTCAGGCCTCTGGCTGTTCCTGGGCACGTAAATAAACAATATTGATTAATTGATTGTTGTTGTTATTATTATTATTATTATTATTATTATTATTATTATTATTATTATTATTATTATTATTATTATTATTATTATTATTATTATTATTATTATTGCCTCTTTAAGGAGTTTCGAGGCATGTTTCGCGAAGGCATGCTTCACAGCTCTGAGCGCATCACGTAAGAAAAACAACCATGACTAGTTTAGATGTTTTTTATCAGAATGTGCGAGGTCTTCGAACTAAGGCGACTGAATTTTTTGGTAACGTTCTGGCTTTTTGCTTTCCGTTAATAGCTATATCTGAAACTTGGTTGTGCCCTGATATCATATCCAGTGATTATTTTCCTCAAAATTACCATGTATATCGTAATGATCGTGCTTTAACGGGATGCAAACAAAAAGGGGGCGGGGTCCTTCTCGCCGTTGACAAATCTCTCCCGTGTGTGCTACGTAGCGATATTGATAACGCAGATGAGTCTTTATGGGTCGAAATTCATTTCTCTAAAACTGAAAAACTTCTAGTTGGTGTTTTTTACATTCCTCCTGATGTAGCTCCTGAGGCGTTCAATAAGTTAATCTCCTCCATTGAACAGGTGCTTATCACTCATGGCAACCGCAAAGTCCTCCTGCTTGGAGATTTTAATGCTCCTGGCGTGGAGTGGAGCCAGCTAACTTGTTCCCACTACAACCACCACATTGAACAGAAGGGTAATAGGTTGCTAGATTTTTTGGCTTTCACTTCTATGGCACAGTGTAATCGCATAAAAAATTGCAGTGGAAATATTCTGGACCTGTGCTTTTCGAACTTTGATGGCGTTAGTGTGTTGCACTCTGATTGTTCTTTAGTAATACCGGACAGATTTCATCCTCCTCTTTCTATTTCCCGTTGCCTCCCTTCATTGCTCCACCGTTCCGTAAATTCCAACAACACGCAACCTCATTACGCTTTCGCCAGGGGAGATTATGCTGGGCTGTATGGCTATTTTTCCGCTGCCCCTTGGTCGACCGTCATTGACCACACTGATGTCAATGAACAAGTCGACCGTTTCACAGAGATTGTGCTTTCGGGTATGAAGGAATACATCCCGCAATATTTACCGAGGAGGTTCAAGTTTCCACACTGGTTTTCTTCTGAATTGCGGGATGCCCTGAAACTCAAGGAACGTGCGCACAGAAAGATGAAGCGCTCTGGTGCCAACCAGTTTGCTCAGGAATTCCGGCGCCTACGTGCCCTATGTAAAATATTGCACAAACGTGATCATACTTCGTACCTTGCGTCGGTAGAAACTAAAGCAACTCACCAACCGGGAGCCTTCTGGAAATACATTCATTCTAGATCTAGTACAACTAAAGATTCTATTCGTCTTCTAGACTCCAACGGCGATGAGGTTGTCAAGGTGGCCGACTGCTTTGCTCGTCAATTTTCTTCTTTTTTGGGGATTAGCGGTGGTAGTGACAACAGCAGCGCCCCTTGTCACCAGGGCGAGAACTCCGGTTGTTTACAACTGGACGAGAACATCATTCGGACCAGCATCAAGCGGCTCAAGCCCTCGCTTTCTTGTGGGCCAGATGGTATTCCTGCTGCAATCCTAAAAACATATGCAAATATATTCGTTCCTGTTTTCACTTCAATATTTAATAACTGTCTCCGGTCGGGAACGTTTCCTCGCTCATGGAAAATCTCTCGCGTATTCCCTGTTTTCAAGTCAGGCCTAAAAACTGATGCTATAAACTATAGGCCTGTCTCGCTGCTTTGTTCTGCCTCTAAAATTTTCGAGTTATCTCTTCATACGGTCTTGTCTTTCTCATTTAAACATGTCCTCATTCCTAATCAACATGGATTTATGCGTGGTCGTTCAACTTCCACGAACCTTGTATGCTTCACGGAGCAGGCTGTCCCAGCAATCGTTGGTAGAAGCCAACTGGATGTGGTCTACTGTGACATGAGCAAAGCCTTTGATGTTGTCAACCACTCGTTATTGCTTTCAAAGCTCACTCTGTTAGATGTACACGCTTCTTTGGTGGGTCTTATACGTTGTTATCTCAAGGAGCGATATTGCTATGTAAGTGTTAACGGTCAAACATCATTTAGGTACAAAGCAACCAGTGGTGTACCCCAAGGCTCCGTTCTGGGTCCCCTTCTTTTTTTCCATTTTCATTAACGATGTTGCTTCTGCCATTCAAAGTTCTTCTTTTTTGTTGTACGCTGATGATATAAAAATCTTTAGAGAAGTGCGTAGTGTTCAGGACTGTAATTCTCTTCAGGTTGATATTGTGTCATTCCATCGTTGGTGCACCAAAAACGACCTTATTTTGAACCCTTCAAAAACTAAAGTTGTCTCCTATAGTAGAAAAACTCAACAGCTGCAATACCCTTATGAAATTGCAGGCACCACACTGCCGAGGGTGACCGAAATTCGGGACTTGGGAGTACTTTTTGATTCTCCTCTGACTTTCTCTTCCAACATTGCACAAATTACCCGTCGGTCTCTTCGTTGTCTGGGTGCTGTTTGCAGGTATTCTAGACAGTTTAAAGGTCCGCTTCCTTTCTTAAAGTTGTATTCGGCTCTCTGCTTACCTCTTCTTGAATACGGGTCTGTTGTCTGGAATGGAACTTGCAATTCCAATAGTGACCGCATCGAAAGGGTTCAAAAGAAGTTCCTTTCTACCTTTAGGCACCGTTTCCGTCATGTACAAGAAGACGCAAACGGCAGCATGTCTTGTCTCCAAAGTATTCCTTCCCTTTGGTGTCGACGAATGAGAGCTGACATTATCTTTCTTTATAAACTTCTTCATGGTGATATTTTGTGTGATGACTTGGTTGCACTTATCAATGTCAACTTGCCGAACAAACTTTTCCGAAGATTTCGAACTTTCAGAACAGATGCTTTAAGTAGACGACGCTCGTCCATCTGCAGAATACAATGTGCATATAATGAATATTCCGGTCGTCTTGATATATTCCAGAGCTCTTTGTCTTTGTTCTCTAATGAATTCAAAACTGTTGTAGCTTAAGTGCCTTTATGTCATTTATGTGCCGTATTTCTGTTCCATATTTATTTTATGCAAATCATCATCTTGCTTGTTTGTTTTTCACTTTTCCTGATTTTGTGTTGCTTGAATTTCTGTCGGTTTAAGTGTCAGTGCTTGTAATGCTGAACTTCGTTTTTGCATTTTGAAACTTCCTAACATTTTGTTACAAAACCTTTGTTTTATGTGTATAATCTATCTCCGTCATGTTCATTGAGTATTTGCTTGTGTATTTTCAATTTTTCACGTGCCTTAAACGTTTTTGCTGGCCGGGTGTCATGGCTTCTAACACTTGGCTTCCTTTTTTTTTTTTGCTGTTTTGCATTCTGGGATCTCTGTAACTATTTTTACCTTATTGTTTCTTTCATATATATGGTTTTCTGTGTTGTGTTGTCTTGATTTTAGTTTGTTTTTATGAATGCTTGTATATGGTGTACAAGTAGCAAGACCCTAGGGTTGTTCCTGGGCACCCAAAATAAAGGTTGATTGATTGATTGATTGATTATTATTATTATTATTAATATTATTATTTTGGCCGGCAACCCACTTATTGGATTGGTCAAGACGAATTAACTTTGGTCAGCGAGTATTTATTTACTTATTTATTTATTCACATACCCTCAGGGCCCAGGGGCATTACAGAGGGGAGTGGGGGATAACAAAATTATTGGAAGAATATACAACAGGTAATAATATGATAACAATAGCTCTTTACACAAACAGTGCAGACACTGCGATAGTTATATCAACAGCTCCTTGCTTAAGGAAGCAGGCTTTGCACAAGTTGGCGTAAACACTCATATAACCCAGCTTTACTCCAACAGAGTCGATACTGCACAAATTTGGCTGGCGACAATACAAATACAACGGACCTTCACCTGAGAAGACTAAATAAAGAAATAAACACTGTCCAGTCAGGGAAAGTAAAAAAACATAACGGCATACACATTCTCACTCAAACAGTCTGGAAACTGCACGCCTAAAAGCCACGACGTCCAAGATTTCAGCAACTGCATGTGGCAGTTGATTCCATTTAACAGATGTGCTCGGTACAAATGAATCCTGAAAACACTTTGTATGAGAAAACGGAATGCCTACTTTGTAGCGATGATCAACGCGCGCAGACAGGTACGATGTATTCGTTAGTAGTCTGTCCTTAAGAATGAAAGTGCCATGATATATTTTGTAAAATAGGCACAAACGCGATATTAGCGAGTGATGCTCGAGTAGCGGAAGAGATAAAGTCGTTTTCCTTGTGGTGACGCTCGACGTGCGATGATAATTCGAAAGTATGAAGCGACAGGAACGATTTTGAACCGCCTGCAATTCGTCGGCGAGCGATGCAATACCAGGATGCCAAACAGCAGCCGCATATTCCAATTTCGAACGAACCAAAGTTTTATAAAGAATTAGTTTCAAAGAGCTAGGTGAAGAATTAAAGTTCCTACGAATATATACTAACATACGGTTGGCATTACTTAAAACATAATCTATGTGAGGTTTCCATGATAAGTAAGAGGACAATATAACACCTAAATATTTGTACGACGGCACGATTTCAAGACAAACATTGTTTAGTGAGTATTCGGGAGGTGTAGTGTTAACTCGGGAAATGCGCATGATTTTACACTTTTTAATATTAAGTTCCATTTTCCATAATTCACACCCATCTGAAATACTGTCAATATCTGATTGCAGAATTTGGACGTCGTTGTTAGTTATTTGCCTGTAAATAACACAATCATCGGCAAAAAGACTGACAGATGAGCTGATGTTATTTGGAAGGTCATTTATATACATTAAAAATAAAAGGCCCCAGGACACATCCTAGGGGTACACCTAAATGAACTGGAGAAGTATGCGATTTTGTATTGTTCACACTTACAAACTGATATCGGTTAGTCAAAAAGGAACGCAACCACGCAAGTATATTATCATCTACGTTTAGTTTAGAAAGCTTTATAAATATAAATCATGCGGAGCCGAATCAAACGCCTTAGAAAAATTTAGGAATATACAGTCTGTAAAGCATCCACGATCCAGCGCCGAGTGTACATCATTAGTGAAACAGACTAGCTGGGTCTCACAAGAATATTTCGTTCTAAAACCATGCTGCGCTGGGCTGAAAAATGAATTGGACTCCAACAAATTGACAATGTGGCTATAAATGACATGTTCCATTATTTTACACGGAATACTAGTTAATGACACAGGCCTGTAGTTACTAGGAGAACTTCGATCACCAGATTTGTAAAGCGGTGTAATTTTTCCAATTTTCCAGTCATTAGGGATGCAACTAGTCTTAAGCGACTGAGTGAAAAGTTTTGTAAAAACGATAGAACTGTAATATTTAGTGTTGATGAGGAATTTTTAGTTTATATTGTCAACACCACATGACGACGAAATTTTAAGTTTTTCTAGTATACGGGTAATACCTAGTGTCGAAAGCAATGGGTGTCATTTGACAAAAATTGAAGCATACGCTGTCTGGAAAAGTAGCCGCACAGCCGGTAAAGTGGTCAGCAGTAAATGCAGCAGTGAAACAATCAGCACACTCATTAGAAGGAATTGCCACACCGTCTGTGGTCTTAACGTTTATAGTACAAGTATCACGTTTGTTTACAATATTCCAAAATTGCTTAGGGTTGTTAATTAATAAGGATGGCAAAGTTTCCGCGAAAAATAAATTCTTCGCATTTTTTAATTCAGTCATGTAATTAGAGGCTGCTAATTTATATGCATCCCATCGACGCGCTGAGTTTTGAGCTTTGGCTGAGCGAAACAAAAGCTTTTTCTTGTTAGACAATCTTTTTAGGTGCTTAGTAAACCAAGGGCTCTCCTTGCTAGAGGTGATAGTTATGACGGGTATAAACCCTCCGGTAAGAGCAACTACCTTCTCCTTGTTAAAAATCTAATTTGTGTCGACTGTCCGGTTTGGGAATCTTTGCAAGTAATTGTCCAGGAATATAGAAAGTATCGAAGTCGGCTCGCTTATAGTCCCTTATTTGTTTTGCATGCGTGCTGTGGTGAAGGACAGGCATGTTTAACAAAAATGGAGAGCCGAATAATGGAGTATAATAATAACCAAATGATGGAGTATAATTTAAGATGAAAACTGGAGAGCGGCAGGTAAGATTCAGAGCGGCCGGAAAGAGTCAGTTTGAAAAGTAAAAAAGAGGAAAACGAGCTGGAATTAAAAAAAGAAATTCAAACCACCCGACCAGAGATACCGCGACCTCCCCGATCCTCCTTGTCCGCATTACTTAGAATTTTGGGTAAGCGTGGCACCCTACAGGGGTCCGTCTAATCCCTATTTCTGTTTATTGTGGCCATGATTAAATTATCTCCCCTAAAACAACACATCCCTGACGTGCATCACAGCCTCTACGCTGATGATTTAACAATCTGGACCGCCGGAACCAGGTACGCAGTGATTCAAGAAAGACTACAAGAGGCTGCCACAATTGTTAAAAACTGCGTCTCCTCATGCGGACTCGCGTGTTCGCCTCAGAAATTCGACATCCCTTTCTTCAGACTCGCCGCTTCCGATCGAAGGCCGAGGAATGATCCGGATACACAAGTTCAGCTACAGGAAAGACTCATACCTCGAACAGAGTGAGTGTATCTGCATTCTCGGTGTGCGAATACAGGAAACGAGTACCAATACGGTCACTATACAGGCCCTGCAACACGGCTACCCAAATTAGCAGGCCAATAGCAAGAATAGACAAACAGACACCATGGGCTCAAAGAGGGCAGTGTCCTATGTTAGATGTTCTCCACATGTCCTATGCAGACAAACACCAAAAAATATTTTTCTTTGTGACGACTCACGCGGGCATCAAAGTGTCGCCCTTTTACCAAAAAATCACCAAGAGAAACAGCTGGCCCGAGCCATGGCACTTGACAAGCAGTTTCACTCCAACTAAGAGGAATTCTACGGTAATAATGGGCATTTCCTCAACGACGAGCGGCAGGGGCTGCAGTAAACCATCAGGAAAATACGGTCGCATCATGCTCCGTCGCAGAGAATAATCCCGAAATTGGGGAATAGGTAGACACCACTGTGGCTGTTGCGGGGACGTCGGCCACAACCATTTTCTCCGACTCCAATACCGCCCTACGAAATTATGGACGAGGAAGAATACCCAAAACTGCAGGCAAGATAATCCAAAAGAACCAATCATACCCTCACGACATATTCGTTTGATATAGACACCAGCGCACTCGTCTCTCCTGGGAAACGAGATGGCACACGACTCAGATACCAGGCCGACTTCGAAGACGACGACCCGTCATCGATCGGGAGGGGGGACAGGCTGCCTTCATATGAAGAAATTACCCAGAATTATAGATTGGGCCGACGCACACGCTCAGCCGCTCATCGAACACTCAGCAGAAGGCAATCAATCGGTTACATGGCGCAGCATACAATCGAACACCTTCCCACACCCCACCCCGTGCCACCGCAACTTTCCAGATACATACACAGATCAGTGCAAATGGTGCGGCGCAGCAGCCACCACGCTTCAACACATGGTTTGAACATGTCCCAGTAACCCAGAGACACCCACACCAGGTGTACGCATTCCAAGACACTAAGAAGAGGAGGCCGGGCTGCTTAGCTCCCAACCCGACGTCCAAACAGTAGTCGTCCACCTAGATGAAGACGCCGCCAGAGCCCATGGGTTCCTCACCGTGGTACCAAGGGCCAAGCACATTGCCACTCCCAAGCAGTGACTCCGTCTGAACAGAGACGACACTGTAGTTTGTCATCATCATCATCATCAACCGCATGACTAGCTTAGCAGCAGCTTTGGGATAACACATTAGGCCAACTTCCGGTTTGCAAACCACAAAGGGAAAACACACACAGTATGCATTGGCCTCCGGAATGGCGAAATTTGTGAGCGCACCTCACATATCAAGGGTCGCCTGTTATCGAATGGTGAAGATCGTCATTTAGCGTGGTATTTGTTTACCTGCATGCTAGGTTTATGGGTGGTTTCAGTGCGTTCTTGTTACTTGATTTGCAGTCGCTACGGATGTTAACGCCACCGCATTTTTGACATCGTGCTATGATTAGCTATCTAATGTAGATAAAAGGCGGTTTTACTGATGGTGGTTACTACTACTGGGATTCGTAACCTTACACAGAAGCTAACGAACGTGCCCATTTTCGTGTGCAGCAAGACATTCGTCATGTGCTATCCCAAATAAAAACTGTTCTGGTGTGTCTGTGCAATTAGTTTATAAATTTAGTAGAAAAAGAAACCATTCTGATGTCTGATTCCACCTGAGGGCCCGATCTACCCACCCAAAGTGGCAAGAGTGTTTGCAACTAGATGAGGGTAGTTCACACAACATCGCCACTTACACCCTTTGAATGAAGCCTTCTTAGGAAAGGCTGAGTACTGTCTGCATCGCAAGATTCGGATCTTGCGTGGGCGTGCTTATGATCACGCATTGCCAGTTGGGCACAAGCTGCGATATTATAGTAAGTCATTCATATCTGCTACATATCGACCGCTTGCGAGGGACCCCGGAGCGAGCACCCATTGGGCCTGTTTTAGCGGCTGCGGCAACACTGCCGATCGCTCATGTCGTTGATGCTCTAGCTGTAAGAGGAGCTCAAGCTCTGTTTAACAGACTGAACGATCTTTGAATCCAGGAGCGTTAGTAAAGCACTGGGGAAACGTTATTACGTAATATCCACGTAATAATGTTGTCCTTATTGTTAGAGCTATTTTGTGTTGAAAGGTGCAAGAGTAAGTTTCGGTTCAAGTGTCTCTGTTCACTTCGTAAACACGTTGGTTTTCTTGGACAAGTGTATAGATGTTGACTCGAAGTAACCCTGACCAAACTTCAATGACCATGAAGTCAAAATGCTTGTAGCATTGGTATACAAAAAAGATATGGACAAAATAAAGTCATATGCTCAAGGTGTACGTGTTCTAAATTTCTACTATTAAAGGAAAACAAAAAGAGGACATTGTAGCTTGTAGCTTTTTACTTCAATAAGCAGCAGACTGGTTGCCTCATAAAGATCAATAACCAAAATTGGAGGACGCCGACCTTTGCCTTTATGCAGTGCTTTACTTTGTGTTCCATCGCCGGCAGCATGCGGAGATGGCCCACTGTGCCCGTGCCATGAAGACCCGTACTAACTCAAATGTATCTCCAAGGCGAAAAAATGAAGTGCTCTGTTCTGCCAAAAAAGCATTGTTTTTGTTGGTACCCCTTGCTGCAGTTGTTTTCCGGTCAAGAAATTGCCTGCCGCTGCAAAGAAGAAATAAAAATACACTTCTGGTACGTGGGATTTGAACCAGGGTTTGCACGCTACCAGCACGATGCTCCACCAACTTTGCCATTGGTAGTCTGGAAATATGTAGTGACGTCACCACACACTACCGCTTCTCCCGCCGGGTTGACATACTGGCGGACCAGCAAGGGGATAACAGCAAAGCTCGCGGTTGGTGCGTACGGCAAACAACTGCTTTCCCCAACCTATCCCGCCTAACCAACGTGCACCCAAGCCTCCACCTAACCGCGACCTGCCACCTGTGGACAGAACACGGCACCTTATCCCCGCCTTCAGGATTACTTCATTCACATCACTTGTGGGCAGCTCTGGGGGAGCGCGCTCTGCTGTTCCCGCCCAGACTGTCATGACCGCTTAATCGGTAGGGCCATAGAGGTCGACGGTGAGTGGATATGGCCCTGGCTTCAAACGAGACCTGAGTGGCATTAACCACAATTAAGTTCTCTCTCTCTCTCTCTCTCTTATATATATAAATATATATATATATATATATATATATATATATATATATATATATATAGGTAGCTTAAGAGGGTTCAACGCTGGCCGACTACTCTCGACATGTCGTAAGCACTCGAGTCACGGCCCGGGGGTTAAAAAGGTCCCCTTCACCCCATGTAGTCCGAGTGGCACTGGCAACCACCCCCAAGTACAGCAAACAAAAAATACCTTAACATAAATACCCGAGAAACTGGTGAGGAAACAGCCCCGCCGGTAGCGTAGTGGTTATCGCACCATACCGGTATTCTGGAGGTTGTGGGTTCGGATCCCACACGGCGGGCATTTTTTCACCAATTTCTTTCTGACTCTCTTCATCTGTTTCTATGACCCTCCGCAACCTCCCCTTTGCTTTCCGAGGTTTTCTTGACTGCCAAACCCTTTTTTTCTGTCTTATTTCACCGAGCCCCTCATTTCCCATTTTCTGAATCGCTACAGGCTTAGCTGGGGCCTCTGTTCTGGCAGTCTTGGTGCCAAAGGTAGCTTAAGAGGGTTCAACGCTGGTCGACTACTCGCGACATGTCGCAGGCACTCGAGTCACGGCCCGGGGGTTTAAAAGAAGGTCCCCTTCACCCCGTGTAGTCCGAGTAGCACCGGCAACCACCCCCAAGTACAGGAAACAAACAATACCTTAACATAAATAGACGAGAAACTGGAGGGGAAACAGCCCCGCCGGTAGCGTAGTGGTTATCGCACCAGACCGGTATTCTGGAGGTCGTGGGTTCGGATCCCACACGGCGGGCATTTTTTCACCAATTTCTTTCTGACTCTCTTCATCTGTTTCTATGACCCACCGCAACCTCCCCTTTGCTTTCCGAGGTTTTCTTGACTGCCAAACCCTTATTTTCTGTCTTATTTCACCGAGCCCCTCATTTCCCATTTTCTGAATCGCTACAGGCTTAGCTGGGGCCTCTGTTCTGGCAGTCTTGGTGCCAAAGGTAGCTTAAGAGGGTTCAACGCTGGTCGACTACTCGCGACATGTCGCAGGCACTCGAGTCACGGCCCGGGGGTTTAAAAGAAGGTCCCCTTCACCCCGTGTAGTCCGAGTAGCACCGGCAACCACCCCCAAGTACAGGAAACAAACAATACCTTAACATAAATAGACGAGAAACTGGAGGGGAAACAGCCCCGCCGGTAGCGTAGTGGTTATCGCACCAGACCGGTATTCTGGAGGTCGTGGGTTCGGATCCCACACGGCGGGCATTTTTTCACCAATTTCTTTCTGACTCTCTTCATCTGTTTCTATGACCCACCGCAACCTCCCCTTTGCTTTCCGAGGTTTTCTTGACTGCCAAACCCTTATTTTCTGTCTTATTTCACCGAGCCCCTCATTTCCCATTTTCTGAATCGCTACAGGCTTAGCTGGGGCCTCTGTTCTGGCAGTCTTGGTGCCAAAGGTAGCTTAAGAGGGTTCAACGCTGGCCGACTACTCTCGACATGTCGTAAGCACTCGAGTCACGGCCCGGGGGTGTAAAAGAAGGTCCCCTTCACCCCGTGTAGTCCGAGTGGCACCGGCAACCACCCCCAAGTACAGGAAACAAACAATACCTTAACATAAATAAACGAGAAACTGGTGGGGAAACAGCCCCGCCTGTAGCGTAGTGGTTATCACACCAGACCGGTATTCTGGAGGTCGTGGGTTTGGATCCCACCCGGCGGGCATTCTTTCACCAATTTCTTTCTTACTCAGAAAATTCTTCATCTGTTTCTTTGACCCACTACAACCTCCCCTTTGCTTTCCGAGAATTTCTTGACTGCCAAACCCACATTTTCTGTCTTATATATATATATATATATATATATATATATATATATATATATATATATATATATATATATATATATATATATATATATATATATATATATATATATATATATATATATATATATATATATATATATATATATATATATATATATATATATATATATATATATTACATATATACATATACATATACATATACAGAAATAAATGCCGGCAGTCTACAAGGCCAAAGAAGGCATACGGGAATGGTTAGCCAATTTTTTACCGTTAGTGACGTTACATTATTTTTTTATTATTAATGCGTGAGAAAGAAAGAAAGAAAAACACGCGCCCAGAGTGGGGACCGAACCCATGCCTTTCGATTAGATCTCGAATGCCTTACCAATTCGGCTATCTGGGCGACTGTGTCCTCCTTCACTTTCTGGGGTATTTATATTTACCACAACTGTATCTGACGCTCGAGGGTGGTAGCCAGCGCCACTCAGACTACACGGGGAGAAGGGGACCTTCTTTTCAACCCGCGGGGCGTGACTCAAACGTCTACAGCCTGTCATGAGCGGGTCAACTGGCGGGGAACCCTCTTATGCTACCTTGGCATCAAGGCTGCCAGAAACGAGGCCCTCGCTAAGCTTTCGCACGATAATAAGGTTTGGAAATGAGGGGCTCGTTAGGAAATACAGAAAGAAATGCCGGCAGTCTACAAGGCCAAAGAAGGCATAGGGGAATGGTTAGACAAATTTTTACCGTTAGTGACGTTACTTTTTTTTATTATTATTAATACGTGAGCAAGAAAGAAAGAAAAACACGCGCCCAGAGTGGGGACCGAACCCACGCCTTTCGATTAGATCTCGAATGCCTTACCAATTCGGCTATCTGGGCGACTGTGTCCTCCTTCACTTTCTGGGGTATTTATATTTACCACAACTGTATCTGACGCTCGAGGGTGGTAGCCAGCGCCACTCAGACTACACGGGGAGAAGGGGACCTTCTTTTCAACCCCCGGGGCGTGACTCAAACGTCTACAGCCTGTCATGAGCGGGTCAACTGGCGGGGAACCCTCTTATGCTACCTTGGCATCAAGGCTGCCAGAACCAAGGCCCTCGCTAAGATTTCGCACGATAATAAGGTTTGGAAATGAGAGGCTCGTTAGGAAATACAGAAAGAAATGCCGGCAGTCTACACGGCCAAAGAAGGCATAGGGGAATGGTTAGACAATTTTTTACCGTTAGTGACGTTACATTATTATTTTTTATTATTATTAATACGTGGGAAAGAAAGAAAGAAAAACACGCGCCCAGAGTGGGGACCGAACCCACGCCTTTCGATTAGATCTCGAATGCCGAAATATCGAAATATATATATCGAAATATATATATATATATATATATATATATAAGTTGGCAGTCAAGAAAACCTCGGAAAGCAAAGGGAAGGTTGTAGTGGGTTCGTATCCCACCCGGCGGGATACGAACCCACGACCTCTAGACTACCGGTCTGATGCGATGACCACTACGCTACCGGTGGGCCTATATTCCCCTCCACTTTCCGTAGTATTCATGTTAAGGTATTATTGTTTCCTGCGCTTAGGGGTGGTAGCCAGCGCCACTCGGACTACTCGGGGTGAAGGGGACCTTCTTTTTAACCCCCAGGCCGTGACTCGAGTGTCTACGACACGTCGAGAGCTTTCCGCCAGCACCAGAAGCGTGGCCTCCTCTCCGAGCCGAATCTTTAACGTTTCTGATTTTGCGGACGTCGTTGTCTACCGCACATTTCCCAACTGACATTACAATGGCGATCGAGGAAATCACGTTTGAATTTTGAATGCGCACCTTTCAATGCGTTGTCCTGCGTGGTGTCGTGGTAACGGCGCATTCTCGTGCCTTTGTCGGTGCTGCGTTATTGTGCGTCGTCTTGACGGCTCAGCTTCCCGCTCCTGGTCGATTCGTGATTCTCTGCGGCGTCGTTGACTTTCCCTTCGACGTTCGCGGCCTTTTTCATCGAAGGGTCTTCGTTCTTCCAGGGAGCGAGCGACTCGTGGACGCCCCACGGATCGGAGATTCCGTACAGCATGGACTATTCAACGGTGGAAGTGCTTTGCGAGAATCGTTTACAAGAACCCGAACCACCGCCTCCTTCACATCTGAATTGTTAGCCTTTCCGATTTTTAGGATGTCGTTATCGAACCAGAGTGTATCGCACACTTCCAAAGTGGCGCCGAAATGTCGATCTGCGAAATCGCATTTGAAATCAAGAACATCGCGCTCCATGTTCTAGGGTAACAAAGAAAGCTGGCGTATTGGTACGTTTTCATGGTGAAACAAATTGCCTAGGAATCATGACAGCCAGAACGAGCAAATACAACGGGACGGAGGGCTACTATCAACTAAACTTTTAATAAAAATACACCAAAATATATACATGAAGAAAAGAGATAACACACAAAACAAGATACTGCATAACTTAGGCCAGACACAAGCGATCCTTCTTTTAAGTATCCTCTAGATAGCCAACTTCAAGGTTAGACACAGACATGAGGGTTTACTGACAGACTTGTCACCTATTTTCGCGATATGAGCTGCCTCCACGATATCGGGTATCTGTTATCATGGTGTCGAAATAAAATTGAGGCTTTATTGCAGAGGCGATGGCATCCACGCGACCAGAAATGCACAGATAGGTTTGAAAGCTTATCAGTGTTCAGGGCCCTTTCATGATCGCGCCTACGAATATTCGAACAGCGTTCTGTTTGACCGATATAGGCACCGGATACTGAAGTTGTTGATGATGATGATGATGCTTTGTGGCTTCCCCTTTGTAACGGGGTGGCGTTGCACAGCGGCCTTAGTCGCAACGCCACTGTACTATCACCCCGCCATAAAAATACAAACAAAATAAATAAATAAATAAATAATGTCAAAATAAAAAGAAAATACTTTTAGAAGATTTTTGTGCTAGTCTGACTTCTTTGTTAGCATGTCTTCCCAGATTGTTCTCTGCTCTTTTCCGACCAACATTCTAACCTTCTTTTACTAACCTCTACTGCTGTCCAGTTCACTTTTCCGCTAACCTTAAAGCCAAGGGCTTCCGGAAGCTGGATGGCTCTATCACTGAGGACTGGACAGATACTGTTTCAATCCGTTACAATATGTCGCATGGTTGCTGGCTCATTTCCGCAGCCTGCGCATAGTTCTTCCTGTACCGGCTCGCGCATAAGCGTTTTTGTCCGCAAGCAACCCGCTCGGCCTTCAAAAAGCAATGCACACCCTTTGGTATTATCGAATAATTTTTCCCTCGTGATCTCCTGCTTCCCGATCCTGTAGATATCTAAGGACTTCTTCGCATCCATCCTCTTCTTCCCGGTCGTTGTCTCTGTTTCTTTCACTTCATTTTTTATTGCCTTGGTCGTTTCTCCTGCACTTCCAGGTTTCATATACTTTGTCCTGAGCCTTCTGGTTCTTTTCCTCCATTGTATGTCCATGCTTTTTATGTAAAGATACCGTAACACTCTGGCCGCCCATCTCTGATCATCCATATTTCTAAGTCGTTGTTCAAAACATATTTTGCTCTGTGCTTCTCTCACTTCGAAGGATGCCCATCCCATGTCTCCCTGGGCTGCCTCATTTGTTGTTTTACTGTGTGCTCCTAATGCCAATCGACCTACGGCCCTTTGATTTACTTCTAACCCTGATTGAATCTCTGATTTGACACACACTACTGCGTTTTGAAAGGTAAGTGCTGGTACCATTACCCCCTTCCAGGTTCCTCTCACTACTTCATATCTGTTATATCCCCAGTGCTCTGTGCCTCATGATAGAGGCGTTTCTTCTGCCTTTCATTCTTAAATGCTCCTCATGAGTTTTTAGATACGCCTGACCTTCGTTTAACCATATGCCCAGATATTTGTATTCCGTTACCCACGGTATTGCTGATTTTTGAACGAATATCGATTCGTTACGGGCGTTGTCATTAAAAGTAGAACTCCCGGCTTTGCTGTGCTAAACTTTAAGCCTAGTTCAGTGGCTTCTTCCCCGCAGATATCTGTGAGCTGTTGCAGACACTGTTTGCTGTCTGCTAGTAGTACTATGTCATCTGCATATATCAGTCCCGGGATATGTTGTTCCACTTCGTGTCCTTTGCGGCTATAACATAGATTGAAACCTATTTTACTGCCTTCAAGCTTTCTTTCTAGTCTAGTCATGTACAGCATGAAGAGCAATGGGGAAAGAGAACAACCCTGCTTTAAACCTCTATTTGTGACTACCGGTTCCGTGCACTTTTGGTCCTCCCAGGTAATTTGCACCTCGCTCTCATTGTAAATTTCCTGCAACAGCTGTATAAAGTCGTGGGCTAATCCCTCCCGCTCAAGTATACTCCATAGAAGTTATCTATCTACGTTGTATTAGGCTCCCTTTATATCGAGAAATGCTGTCCATAGTGGTCGCTTCTGAGCCATTGACACCTCTATGCATTGGGTTAGGGCAAATAAATTGTCCTCTAAGCATCTGCCTCGTCTGAAACCATTTTGTAGTTCTCCCAGTATGCTGTTTCCCTCTATCCACGCCTGTTGTTCCACTTTTATGGCTTGCATTGCCAGCCTGTATGCCACTGAGGTAACTGTAATAGGCCTGTACGAATTGGCACCATCCCTGTCTCCTTTATTTTTATATATCATCTTCATCCTGCTCTTACGCCAATTGTCCGGTACTTGCTTAGTTTTTATCACTTTTTCGATTGCTCGAATCAGTTGTGCCTTGTTTTTTGGACCCAGTAGGTTGACCAGCCATATAGGAAATGCATCCGTCCGTGTTGCCGTATTAGCTGGAACATTTTCTTCGGCTTTTTTTAGTTTAGAGTCTCCAACTTTAGCTCTCTATCTGTACGCACTTCGCTTGACCCACTCCCTGAATGCTGTAGCCCTCTCTCCGTTCTTCTGAACTTTTCTTGTATCATTGAGCGTATGTGAACTACCGCTTCTTCCCCTTTTAGTCCCTGGCCTTCGCCATTTATGACATGACGTTGTACTTCTTCGGTCTTTTTCCTTAGTTCCTTTACATGATTCCAAAACTTTCTCGGCGCGCCTTTAGCCTTTGCCCGTATATTCGAGACCCATCACTCACCTTCTCATTTATGTTTTTGCTGTACAAGTTTTTGTACTTCGTGTTTCTTAAGGCGGTACCAATTCCACTTCAAAGTTATTTCCTCTGTTTGCATTCCCACTCACTTGGCCTCGCTGTGCTCTCTTGACGCTTGCTGCCTTTCTGTTATAGCTTCCTTGATTTCCTTGTTCCACCAGCTTCTAGGTTTTCTTTTTCCTTTCCAGTAGTTGCGTTCTTTCGCGTTCCTTATCTTTCCTTGAATGAAACCAATGCGTTCGCTGTATGGTTCGCTATATTCCCAATCTTTCGTAGGTTGTCTCTCGATTTCCGTCTCCAGGCTTTTGGCAATATTAGCCATTTGCTGATCGTTTAATTTCAAGTCGTGTGCCACCATTTTCTGGTTTTGACCTTCCATTCTTCCAAAAGTCAATGTTATCCGTTTATGGTCACTTCCTAAGCTCTGGGCACCTATTTCATCTATTTCCATTAGAGTCAACCTTTCATACACTCCTTCTGAAAGGAGGCTTTAGTCTATACTGGACTGCTTTTCCCCTCGTTCCCAAGTAATTTGTCCCTCACATTTATTCTCTCTGTTTACTACAATGAGATTATGTTCTTCACACATATCTAGTAAGAGTTTGCCGTTGTGGTCTGTGTATCCATCCAGGCCCTCAATGTGGGCATTCATGTGTCCACCTAGAATCACTTCTCCCGATTGTCTCAACTGATCGAGGTCCCGCTTAATGCATCCTACCAGTTTTTCATTCTTTTCTCTAACCTTCCTGTCATCCCCTGACCACAGATAGGCTACTCCCAACAGCGTTTCTCTTCCCGCTATCGTGCCCTTAACCCACATATGTTCTTCGCAGTTTTCGTTTATTCTGCGCCAATTGGCTCCCTCTTGAATAAGCATGCCGACCCCTCCCCCTTCTAGTACCTACCGTTCTGTTACAGTCTTGCGATATATATTCATGCATTGCTGGGGGCTCTTCTAATTGTCGAAGTAAAGTGTCTGTAAAGGCATATACTTCAGTTTTTTTTTCTAGTTGACCGCGAACCTCTAACCATTTTTCCCGTGATCTGCCACCATGCATGTTTATGTAGTTAATCTTAGTCACCCCACGCTTTTTCATTCGGTTAAATCTTTTCCGATGTTTGGGATACGAGTCGGTCACCGGGGTGACGTCGCTTGCCTCCTAGCTCGCCTGCAATGCTACCTCATGCCCCTTTCTAAGCTTTTGTGCGCCCTGTGCGATAACGTTGGTACTTTCATTTGCGCTGTACATTCGACGGCGATCGCAATCACTTGTCCCTGCCGCATTTTCACTGTGCTGGTTATTTAGTCCAGCTTCCGGGATGCTTTTGGCCCCCTAAAAAGCTACCGCCCGCGCAGCTGGTCGCCTCCCCACCGGCTCCGCTACGCCCTCAGTGAAATGTACTCCGTCCCTAACAAACGCCCGGCCCCGGCCCGCACGGTGCACTTCCCGGTTGAGGTCAACCACTTCAAAATTCATTGCTTTAGCGAGCGTGCAAATTTCCCTGTTGGCTTCTACCACTGTCCTTGCTACGTGGCCTCCTCTGCCCTCAACGTCCGGCACCATGCAGACCGCGATCTAAACGTCATCCGAAATAGCCTCGTCCTCTTGCTTGAAGCACGTCGTTTGAGCCCCCCATTATCACCACTAGGTGCTTCTCTCTCATTGTGTCCCACACCTGCTCTTTCGCCTTCTCCATCACCACGCTAACCATCTTTCCAGGGAGCGTGCTAGCCCTAACTCTGTTGTCCTCCCCTACCCTCTTTGTAATCATCTGCTCTGCCCTGGGCATGTTCGAGTCGCCCACAATGGTGACTCGCTGCTCCCTTGGTTCTTTTGGCTGCGCAGGTGCTTTTGCCGCCGAGGCTTTCGCGCTGATTGCCTCTGAGTAGCTCTTGCCCGGCGGCGACCCCTTCCCTTCTTCCACGACAGCGTTAGGCCTCTCTTCGTGACCAGCGCTGTCATGTCCGTCCTGGCCTCCCCTTGTCTTCCCGCCTCAAAGCCAGGCACCCTCGGTGCGCTTGCCCCGTCGCGTACGCCATTGCTTTCCGGAATGGCACCCCTCGGCACACACACGCTTGCTACCCGGGCTAGCTTCCCTTGCAGCACCTCCCACTGTTGCCTTTCGTCTTTCAGCTCCTCCACTAACCCGTCAACCTGTACCTTCAGTTGCTCCTTCTCCTGCTCTAGTCGGTCGAGGCGCGACTCCATCACACACATTCTACACATGAAGTCCTGCCCTTCCGCATCCTCAGCTGTCTCGAACCTTGTATCCTCGAGTGGATACTCCCGCTTGCACCTCATGCATGCAACGCCCGGCTTCTTCTTCGCCGGCATGTTTCGGCGCTACCTGACTGCCGTCCACGAAGTTATTACTGCCGCTTTCACCAGCACGTGCTACGCTCGAAAAGAAAGGACCAACACCGTGCGATGCTTGCCTACACACTACTAACACTAAACGTTACTTCTATTTGCTCTACAGAATTACCTCCCCAAGAGAAAAACAAAACAAAGACTTATCGCATTCGCCGTCTGGGCCGTCGTCACTGCGCTGGGAACACACGTCCGTCGTCCGCTGTGTTCGTGGTCCGCCTTAGGTGCGCACTGCCCGCAATTGCATGATGATGATGATTTCTATTGGTTTCCCCTTTGTATCGGGGTGATGACATGTCATCTGACCAAAAAGGACTAATATACCTGTGTTTTACACTTTTGGTTCAATACTAGCGCTGCTTAGGGCAGGCAAAAAAAGCTTATTAGGCACAAAATACCTTTTTTTTCCTGTTACAGGTGGTAACTGTCCTAGGCAATATTCCCCTCTCTGCTTTTCGTCCACCAGCATTCTAATCTTCTTTTCGTCCCCTCGACAGCCTTGAAGTTAACTTCCTCTGTGATACCCTTAAATCCTAGGGCTTCTGAAAGCCCAATATTTCCTTCATGTAGATTTGGATGGATACCCTCACATTCTAACACGATGTGCCCCATAGTTTCTGTTTCTTTTCCGCAGACCACGCATACCCCATCATTTTGTGAATACTTCCCCACAAAACTCTTAGTTCGCAGGCAACCTGCTCTAGCCTCAAAAAGCAAAGCACTGCCCTGGGAATTATCGTAGAAATTTTCCTTTCTGATGTTCAATTTCTCAGCCCTTTTTATCTCTAACGACGTTTTAGCTTCCATTTTTTCCCTCCATTTATTCGTTTCAATCTGCCTTGCCTCTTTTTTGGTTACCTTGGCTGTTTTGGATTCGCCACTGTTCTTTCCGTATTTCATTCCGTATTTCAATCGCGCCGAGTATGCATGATGATGATGATGATGATTCCTATTGGTTTCCCCTTTGAAGCGGGGTGATGACATGTCATCTTCCCAAAAAGGACTGATATAACCATGTTTTACACTCTTGGTTTAATACTAGCGCTGCTTATGGCAGGCCCTAAGGCTTATTAGGCCCGAAATACTTTCTTTTCCCTGTTACAGGTGGTAACTGTTGTGGGACAATCTGCTACACCCGCACGTGTAGCATAGTGAAGAGAATAAAGCTCTCACGCCCCGCGCCTCGCGCCATGACCTTGACGTCATGCGCGTGGTGCCGGGCAGGCATTCCTTCCAACATGGTGTCAGAAGTGGGATGTGCTGACCGCTGCTCTCCGCCTGAACGACACGTCAGCACACCCAACCAACCCTCGTTCTGAAGCCGCTTCTGCCTCGTCTACGGGCCTTCCCTCGACTACAGACCTGCGTGCGACCTTCGCGAGCGACTCACCCTCGATAGCCAACAAGAACGGCAGCGCGGCCTCGTTCCAGATCACGGCACCTGACCCGTTCACCTTCTCACCGTCAGACTGGCCCCAATGGAAGAGACGTTTCCTCCGCTACCGGGCTGCTTCAGGGCTCAGCGATCGACCCAAAGAATGCCAGGTGGATGCACTGGTCTACCTCATGGGACCCCAGGCAGAGGACATCTTCAATACCTTCAAGCTGACTACTGACGAACAGAAGAACTTCGACGCAGTGCTTAAGGGCTTCGAGGACTACTTCATACCTCGGCGAAACATCATCTACGAGCGGGCGAAATTCAACACCCGAGTCCAGCTGGATGGTGAGTCAGTCGAAGATTTCGCAACAGCCCTACACGCACTAGCAGATTCTTGTAACTACGGGGAGCTCCGCGAAGAGTTAATTCGAGACAGACTAGTCGTGGGCCTCAAGAACCATAAACTGTCGCAAACTCTGCAGCTTGACCCCAGCTTAGACCTAACGAAGGCGCTAACCATCGCTCGTCAGAATGAAGCAGTCCAACAGCAGCAGGCAGAACTCTTATCGGGCACGCCAAAGGAAGCAGTCAACCTCGACGCTCTGAAAGTACGGCGGAGTAGACCCGCTAAAGGCCCAGTTGCAACGCAACCCCCAACCACACACCACCCGACGGGCTTCGAGAAATGCGGCTGGTGTGGCAAAGAGCGTCACGCGAGGGCCATCTGTCCTGCCAAAGACTGCGTCTGCCAGAAGTGCGGGAAAAAGGGCCATTTCCAAACCGTCTGCCGCTCAGCAAATGCTCTTCGAAACATCGAGCAGGAGCCAGGTTTCCTGGGCCTCATGGCGACGACGGCTTCATCCAAGTGGGAAGTCTCTCCCCTCGTCGAGTCACAGACCTTGGTCTTACAAATCGACACGGGTGCGGACGAGACTGTTATCCCGGAACGACAATTCCGACGGCTCTTCAAGCACGTCGTTCTGACTTCCCCCGACCGGAGGCTTCAGGGTCCAGATGGAAAGACTCTGCGCATCTCGGGACTGGCAAGGCTTCATTTCAAGCTCAACGGCCGAGAAAGCATGGAAAAAGTCTACATCTTACCTGGTCTACGCACAGCCCTACTTGGAAAACCAGCCATCACCAACCTTGGTTTGTTCCCGTCAGTGAACAATGTGTCGGTACCACTTCCACCGTACGAGCAGACCAGGGCAGAGCTTCAGCGAATGTGCTTGGAAACCTTCTCAGAGCTGATTCGAGAGCGCTATCTTAGTCCCGAAGAAATGAGCTACATCTACGGTTACAACCAACCGTCGAAGCAGGACACCGAGCACCGCCCTCCCGAGTACATCGCGGACCCGATTCTGTTCCGGCTATCGACACCGCCCTGGGCTCCCCGTGGCGGCCCCCTCCTACCCTCGCGGCAAGCAACGCCCGAGCGCTGGAAATTTCCGCAACCTCCCCCGGCAGCTTCCGTACCACAACCGGCGCAGCGCCCGCACCATCCGCGTGGCAGCCCTGCTGACAGGCGCCCGCGGCACCCTCGCGGGGAGACGAGCGAGCCGTGGTACAATTTCGCCAACAGGGATGAATCGCTGCTCGAACCTTCGGTCTCCTGGCTGCCGAACTCACCGGTACTTCAAGGCCTGATAGAACGTCTGATTTTAAGCAGAGTACAGCATTCGCAAACGTGAGGCCTGGAACCATTACTCCTTTCCACATTCCTCTTACTACATATTTGTTATACCCCCACAGAGCTCTATGCTTCATTATAGCTGCGTTTCGCTTTCCCTTAACCTTAAGTTGCTCCTCGTGAGTACTTAAGTAGTTATCCCTTTCGTTTATCCACACTCCCAAATATTTATATTCCTTCACTCTAGGTAATTCGCCTTGCTGGATGGACACTACGTCGGTGGTAGCGTCATTGAAAACCATTATTCCTGATTTTTCTGCACTGAAATTTAACCCGAGGTCAGTGGCTTCCTGGCCGCAAATATTTATTAGCCGCTGCATATCGGTTTGGTTATCAGCTAAAAGAACAATGTCGTCTGCGTATAACATTCCCGGAATATGCTGTTGTACCACTTCGCCTTGCAGCATATGGGTTAGGCTAAACCCTACTTGACTTTCTTCCAGTTTCTTTTCTAACCCTGCCATGTAAAGCATGAACAGTATTGGGCTCAAAGGGCATCCCTGTTTCAGTCCCCGATGGATGTTGACCTGCTGGGCGCATTTCTGTCCTTCCCAAGTAAGGTGCACTCTATTGTCTTTATAGATTGCTATAAGGAACTGTACTAACTCGTCATCTAATGCCTGGAGTTTCAACATTCTCCACAGCCGTTCTCTGTTTACGTTGTCATATGCCCCTTTTATGTCTAAGAACGTAATCCATAGTGGTCTATTCTGTGCTTTCGCAATTTCAATGCATTGCGTTATCACGAACAGATTGTCATCCAGTCGCCTGTCTTGTGTAAATCCATTCTGCAGTTCCCCAAGTATTTCATTTTCTTCCATCCATGCTTGAATTTCTGATTTTATCGCCTGCATTACGAATCTATACACCACTGACGTTACTGCGAGTGGTCTGTATGAATCAATACTGGCTTTGTCTCCTCTACCTTTATATATTAAATTCATCCTACTTTCTAACCAGTCCTCTGGTATTTGTTTGGTTTCTATCACCTTATCTATTGCCCTCATAAACGATTCCTTACTTTTAGGTCCAAGTAGGTTTATCAGTTGCATTGGTATTCCGTCCGGGCCCACTGCTGTCTGGGGGGAAACCTTTTGCTCTGCTTTTTTCCAATCAAGGTTGCTCAAACTTATTTCCCTTTCCGCAGTCTTTTGTGGCGCTGATGTTATCGGTGCAGGTTTCTCTAACACTATTGTCCTAAACTTCTCACTAATCACTCGATGAATATGCGCCAGCGTGTGCTCTCCTTCTAAATGTTCCCCCTCCTCATCAATCAGGAATTTTTGATGGTTATCGTTTTTTGAGCTTAGTGATTTTACATGGTTCCAAAACTTCTTGGATGCGCTTTTGTCCTTCTTCCGTATTTCTGCCATCCATTGCTCGCTTTTCTGCTTGATCTTTGCTTGCACCATTTTCTGCACTTCTAGTTTTTTCCCACGGTAGACATCCCACTTTTCCTTCACTACCTCCGGTTCCATACCAGTTCTTTTTGCTTCTCTATGTTCTCTCGACGCCTTCCTTCGCTGGTCAATAGCCTCTTTTATTTCCTTATTCCACCAGCTTCTCGGCTTTCTCTTCCCTTTCCATCGGTTTCGTTCCTTTGCTTCATTCATCTTACCCTTTATGAACGCAATCATTTCGTCGTAATCCCAATATTTGCCTGGGTATTTATTAATTTCATCTTCCAATCTATCAGCGATGATCTTTAACTCCTCCTTATTCAAATTATTTCCTCCTATTGTACCTATTTCTGCATTCGTCCGGGTTGCTCCTCCAAAGTGCAAGCTAAACCGCTTGTGGTCGCTTCCTAAGCTGTCTGTTCCATTTTCATCTATCCTCATTTCCCGCAGCCTTCCGTATACTGTCTCGGATACTAAACTGTAGTCTATGCTGGACTGTCTGTTACCGCTTTCCCACGTTATTTGTCCGTCACACTTGCTTTCCGTGTTTACTATTACAAGCCGATTTTCCTGGCATAGATCTATCACTAGAGAACCGTTGTGGTCTGTATATCCATCCAAACCTTCTATATGGGCATTCATATCTCCAACTATGATTATTTCGCCCGAATCTTTGAAATCGTTTATATCTCTTCTCAAACAGTTTACCATTTCCTCATTTTCCTCCCTAGCACTACTTCCGGTCCACAGATACACCACTCCTAACCATGTATTTTTCCCCTCTATGGTGCCTCTAACCCATAGATGCTCTTTACAACTTTCATGCACTGTCTGCCAGTCGGTCCCTTGTTTAATGAGCATGCCAACACCTCCCCCTTTCTTCATTCCTGTGGTCCTGTTGCAACCTTCCCAGACATAATTGTCTATGATAGGTGGGGCTTCTAGGTCCAGGAGGTGAGTCTCGGCTAAAGCGTACACGTCTATTCCTTCCCGTTCAAGTTGCTTTTGAATTTCCACCCACTTATCTGGCTTTCTGCCTCCCTGCATATTTATGTAGCTGATTAAATATTTATGGCACTTGTTTTTCCCTTTCCGCTTACGGGGTCTGTTTTTGTCTTTTTCAGAATTGTTTGCTCCATTGTTTCCACTTAAATGGCTTCTGTTAACGCTCTCAGTTACGTCCGTAGGTTCTCCGTTTAGCTCTAGGCCTGGCTGCCTCCCAGCGTTGAGTGTGCAAGTGTCTCTTGCTTCCCCTTCGTCTCCTAGTTTGCCTTCCTTAGCTGCGCGGGGCCCCCTAAAAAAGCTACCGCTCTCCCACCTAAGCGCCACCCCACCTTGTTTCCTAGCCTGGGGCTGAAGTGAATCCCGTCCCACTGAAAAGCTTGCCTATGTCCGATGCTGCCCACTACCCTGTTCACGTCTATCACTTCAAGCCCAAGTTCCCTGCCGCACCTCACGATCTCGCTGTTAGCAGCGAGTACTACCCGTTCGGTGTGCACGCTTTGCTTCATCACCTCCGGGACGGTGCAGACTGCAATGCGCACATTTGGGGCCGTCGCCCGCAGGTCCTTTACCCCCTTCGCTATCTCCTGGCCAAGTTTTCCCTCCTCTCCCTTTAGAACATCGTTAAGCCCCGCGGCAATCACCACAAGGTTTCTAGCTTTACTAGACAAGGCCAGCTGCCCCTTCACTGCAGTCATCACCGTCTGCATCGTTTGACCTGGGAAACACCCCACTTTCACACGCTTATCCCCCATTACCCTTTCCACTATGGCAGCGCTGCTCCTCTTCATGTTAGAGTCACCCGCAATGATTACCACGCTATCATCTACCACGTGCCGCTCGTTACTGGTACCCTGGTTATCGACTGGTTTTGCTGTCCTATTTCGCAACACGTGGGAGTAGCTGTTGCCTATTGTTGCTTCCATCCCCGGTGTCCTCTCGGCGCACGCCTCCGCTGCGCTGCATGGGCCGAGGTGGTCGTCATTTGTTGGCGAAATGACGCTCCTTTCTAGCTTCCTCTCAGCTGCTTCTAACTTTCCTTCAACGGCCCTCCGTTCATCGCGTTCCTTACTTAGCGCTGCCTCCAGTTCTGCAATCCGCTTAGCTAACCCCGACTTAATCGCTTCTACGCGTTCTAGCCGCGACACCACTACGCATAACCGACACGTACCTGCCCCTTCGTCTGCCTCGCCGCCATCCCGCTGAAACTCCTCTGCGTCTACGTGCCGCGGACAGCTACCACACTGTACCAGCTTTCTACGCGTCATCTCGGCTGAAACCCCGACACAACGAGCAGCAGCGGTCGCGGCGCGGGAAGCTTCGTAGCTGATCACCCACCTCTCACCCACAGATTTCCTTGATGCTGGGTGCTGGCTGCCGTATCTCCTGTACTGCACGTGCGAGAGCCCTGCGCGTGCGCTGAGGATCTACTGACCTGCTGCGCGAAAGCCACGGACAGGACCTACTGCGCAGCATCCCAGCCTGCCCTTGAGTATAAGAAGATCACCACATCGCCGATTCCGCACAGAGCAGCAGCGGTCGCGGCGCGGGAAGCTTCGTAGCTGATCACCCACCTCTCACCCACAGGTGTGCACCTTTGCCTTCTGTACTACGTACATACTTCTGTTACTTTGCTGTGACTGCTGCTGCTGGCTGCTACTTTCTTCATCCTGTTTTTTGCTCCATTGTCAATATGGCGCCAACATGTGCTGAATTGTCCAAGTGACTTGAAAACTTGGGAAACAGATTTAAAAGCAAGCTTACAGAAATGGTTGAGAAGATTGCAGACAGTGTGCAATCTAAGTTAGCTGATAATCCCGGCCACATCACTGAGAACATGCGGAAAGAAATGGACGAGTTTCGTGAGAGTCTGATGTTCCTGAATGCTTCAGTTGAGCAGCTAACCGCCGAAAAAAAGGAGCTCAAAGACACCAATAGGTCCCTGTTAGCACATAACGCCATGCTAGAACAGAAAGTAGCCGATCTTGAACAATACTCTCGTAAAAACAACGTAGAGATTCGAGGCGTTCCATGTACTCAGGGAGAGGATTGCATTGCGATTGTCCAATCAATTGGAAACAAAATCGACTGCTCGGTTTCTAAAGATGACCTAGACGTTGTTCACCGAGTTTCATCGTTGTCCAGCTCAAAGAACTTGATCGTCCGGTTCCGCTGTCGCACAACAAAAGCAGAGTTCATTTCCAAGGCACGTAAAGCACGACTGCAGACGAGAGACATTGGCTTTCATGGAACTGCAACTACCCCTGTTTATGTCAATGACCATTTAACACAAGAGAACAAGAAGCTTTTTGCCAAAGCTCTTGCACTAAAAAGGGAAAAAAAGTGGCAGTACCTTTGGACTGAGGACTGCGTCATAAAGGCCCGCTATTCGTCTGACAGTCGGGTCTTTCGTATCCGGGCTGAGGGTGACCTTGCAATATTCCACTCTTCTTAAACTTGTACACCGACTTCAAGCTGTCCTACGTAGACGTTAGTGAACTTTCATCCTTATTTTCCGCTCCTCATTCTTCTGTCGTCCACTTCAATGCTCGCAGTATTCGTAGGCATTACAACGAATTTATTTTGCTATTTTCTTCGATCCGGCATCCTTTTTCTGTTTTCTGCATCTCGGAAACGTGGTTAACTGAATCGGACAAAGATCTGTACAGCTTTCCTTCATATTCATGTGAATATTTTCATCGGGCTTCTGGCCATGGGGGCTCCGCTATATTTATTTTATCAGGAATCAGCTACAAACGTCGCTCTGACCTTCGAATTAATGTCGCTGATTGCGAATCGGTATGGGTTGAAATTGACGGCTCCGTCTTTGGATCTAACGATAAAAACATTGTATTTGGAAGTATTTACCGTTCACCAAGTTCATCTGTCTCCGACTTCTGCTCCGCTCTTACTTCTCTGCTTCAAACTGTCGCACAAGAACAAAAAAATGTTATAATTATGGGGGACATTAACATAAATCTGCTGGATGACAGCCACTCATTTCTTCTGGATTACATGAACTGTTATCAGGGGTTTTGATTTGAGTCCCTAATTACCTTGCCAACTCGATGTAATAACCTTGGTCACGGCACGTTAATCGATCATGCACTATCCAACCTACTTTCTCCTCCCGAAGCTTTCGTCATACGCGCCAACATAACCGATCATTATCCAGTAGCATTGCGTTTTCCACCTCCAAGGAAGTCGCATCGTAAACAGTTTACGAAGACTGTTTTTAATAAGGTACAATTCATAGAATTAACCAATCAGTGTGATTGGACTAGAATTACTTCTTCCTCGGATGCGCAGACGTCTTACAGTGATTTTTGCGAAATCATTGCGAACTGCATTTCTTCTTCAACTCATGATGTAATCTGCAGACGTAAGTACTCCTCCCCACAAACTCCGTGGCTTACGCCGGGCCTACTAGTTAGCCTAAGGAAGAAAGATAACCTATACCGCAAAACTAAAAAGAAACCTTTTAACGGCAAACTCAAGCTACGCTACAAGAAATACTGCAACTTACTCAATACGCTACTAAAACGCGCAAGGCGTATATACTATGAAAAAGAAATAAATCAAGCGGGTAATAATACTGGCAAACAATGGCGCATATTTAACTCGTTTTTGAACAGAAACACTGCTGACAATTCAATTTCAGAAATATTACAAAATGGAACTTTGTTAAGTAGCCCCAGTGACATTGCTAATGCCTTTAGTGACGCGTTTTTTGCTCCTCCAGTTGCGAACTTAACTACACCTGACGATAGCCTGGAGCGTTCTTTGCACTCGTTTTATCTCTTTCTACCAACTCGGTGGAAGTTCGATCAGTCATTACTAATCTTAAATGTTGTAGTCCCGGCCTTGATAACATTCATGCCCGACACATCAAAGCAATTTCCGATATTGTATCTGGCGTTTTCGCTCACATTGTTAACTTGGTTTTTAAAACGGCTGTTTTTCCACTCGAAATGAAGAAAACCAGAGTGACCCCAGTCTTCAAAAAGGGTGATAAAACATCCGTTGGAAATTATCGGCCCATTTCTATTCTCCCATTTTTTAGCAAAGTTCTTGAAAAATTGATAGAACAACGTCTTTCAAACTATATCTGCAAGTTCAACCTACTAACTCCAAGGCAGTTTGGCTTCCGCAGCGGTTATTCCACTAATCTTGCGTTGGTTGCACTAACTGACAAGATCAAAAATGAAATTGATAGGGGTAAATTTGTTGGTGCTGTTTTTATTGACTTTACGAAAGCTTTTGACTCAATTAATCATAACATTCTTTTTCAAAAACTCTAATCTTATGGTATTAATGGCCCTCCCCTAAAGTTAATACGCAATTATTTATTAAATCGCCAACAAACAGTCATTATATCTGGCGTATCTTCTACTACTAAAACAATAAACGTAGGTGTTCCTCAGGGTTCCATTCTTGGCCCACTTCTATTTTTGCTTTATATCAATGATCTTCCTAATTGCCTTACGCCAGCATCTGATTGTATTTTATATGCGGATGACACCACCATATATTCGTCGCATACGTGCATAGACGATCTAACACAAAATCTTAATCGTGACCTCACCAGTATTAACACGTGGTGCCGCAAAAACCATCTACTGATAAATCCAAGCAAAACTAAATTCATGGTTTTCAGCTCGCGTCACAAAGAACGAAGCAATATTCCACCTTTGCGCATTAATTCCAATGCAATATTCTCAACAGAACAGTGTTCATTTCTCGGTATTAAACTTGACCCGTTCTTGAAATTCAATGTCCATATTAATTCCCTCAGAAAAAAAACGGCATTTGGAATTAGGGTGCTAATTAAATCAAGGCAGTACTTTCCTATTTCAACACTCCTCACGCTGTACTACGCTTTTATACATAGCCATATTAATTACTGCATAGCATCTTGGGGATTAACATACAACTGACATATCTCTCCATTACAGCACGTTCAAAAACAAGCTATTCGAGTACTTACACACAGCACTTACAGCGCACATGTCGCACCTCTTTTGCGCGAACTTAATCTGTACTCAATCACACACCTTATAAGCCACAATCTATGCCTCATTGCCTACCGCCTGGTTCATGATCCCGGTATTCTTCACATAATTGACCGCCATACCCTCTCTAACCCCAATAAAACTAGGTTTGCAGAGTTAAATAACTTGTTACTGCCTTCAGTACGCACTAACTATGGGAAAAATACAGTCGGCTTTGCTGCTATAAAAGCTTGGAACAACTTGCCTTATAATGTTAAATCTGCATCATCCTTGTCATCGTTCAGGCATGCTCTCAGGACATTTCTTTTCTCTGACAATTTACGCTGATGTAGTTGCTTACTAATGTATTCCTTTCCAATGTTTTGTGTACTTGTACTTCATTTTCTGGTATGTATTATAGAGTTTCTTTCCGTGTCATAGGTTATTCTTATTACTGCAGCTGTCGGTTTATGCATATTATTCGTGTTCATGACTGCTACTAAATGCTTAGTTGTGTACAATAAATAAAAAGGGGTCCCATTACAGTTTATAACTCTGGGACCCCTTTCTGTATATGTATTTTTACACACTGTATTGTCAAAACGAGAATAAACTGAAACTGAACTGAACTGAAAGAAACCGTGCAGGTAAATACTCAGCTTCGGTTGTCCTCCGCTGTCTCTGCCGTTTCGCTGTCCTTCACTGTAGAAACACGCTGTTGTCGGAGCACCAGAAAAACACGTCCGAACAGGTCGACTGCGCACTGCGCAGTCGACCTGTTCGGAGAGGCAGCGCCGCGATTGCAGCGCCGCCTCTCGCCGCCGCTTGGCAACTTTGGGTAGGTGGATGTCGCTACCGCCCTCTCAGGGCACTTGTGCGGTTCGATGCTGTGTGGCGGACGTTTTTTAAGAAGCATAATTATAATTGCAAGTTGCAGTGTCCGAAAGGATCAAAATGCTACAGGAAAGAATTCGTGGTAGCGCCGCTACTGCTGCGTGAAGGACTGCCACAATCACGAATGGCAGCTAGCTGCATCGTTCTGTACAGGTTTTTCGGGCAGCCATGGGAGAATAAGCATCGCGAGTAAGGGATTGTGGCAGTAAGAAAAGTCAATTAAATAAGAAAGCCATAATATTTTGTATCAGTGGAAGGAGTAAAATTGTGAGTAGCGCTGACACGAAGGGCCGTAAAACTAAAACGTTTGCTTTCAGTGTTTAATACACATCGCACGCCTAAACCGGCAACGAGGGATAGGCGCCTAATTAGGCGTGAAATACACTAGCGAATGGAAAGAGAAAACCTATATGCGATTAGACTAAGATGTGTTATTATTATTCCGCCAGAAGAACTATGACAAGCTGGTCAACGAGGGCCTTCGACGCGAAAATGTTGTTCGGAATGGCTTTCAAGCTAAAGAAGAATGATGTGCTCATGCCGGCGTTCCAGCGGGGCAACGTGCTTACAACCGGCACGGGCGCACAGCTCGTGGGTGAGGTGCAATGTGAAGCTGCAACGGCCGCGGCTGCATTCTCCGCGGCGGCGGTGGGGGCGGCTTTCGGGCCTCTTTACACCAATTTGCGCTGGTATTGATTCTCCGCAATCATCTGATAACGGCGCTCCGCTGTCAGCCGACTGCGCAACTTGTAAAAGAGGCATCAGTGGTGGCGATGGGAATAATCGTTGTGATAACCGTTTTAAAAGAGGGCTCGGGTCGGCGGTGCACTCTTAATCTGGTTCCATGTAAGTTCCAGTTAAACGGGGCGATCCACATATTTTTATCTGGATCTAAACGAAGAATAACTGGAATGAGAGATATAAGTGGATCTTATCTGGAACTGCGCATTTGTTTTCTTTAGGTTTGTGGTTATTATGTGGAACCGAATAAATGAGGGGATGCGCTATCGGGCGTTCCAGTTACTGTTCCACTTATGTCCCAGTAAAAATGTTGGACAGTGCTTTTGTATATTTTTTGCTCGTGCCTTGTTCTTCATAACTTGTGCGCTGCAGTGAAGTGTGCACTGAATCGTGAATTAACTGGAACAATGAACCACATATATATTTGACGCGCTTTGGCGCACAAGCGCACGCACAAGCACTTGCACGCACACAGACATATATACAGACACGAACGCACACCCGCGCACCCACACATACACACACACATGCATGCAGTCACACACGCACACACGCACGCACCACATAAAATTTAATAAACTTCGTCGATATCTATGGCACTGTCTTAGAGGAGTTTACTTATATAAGACGGCTAAGACGTATTTTTAGTGACGTTATTTGACAGAAAAAAATATGTCCACTGCTATAACAACACCGTACAAAGCATGAAAGGTGCGAGAAAAGGGTATCTTAGCGAAAATAGAAATTCCACGAACCCCTCTCAGGTTGTCTGCGGCGCTCAAACCGCTTTAGTGAATATCGTCTTTTGCTAATTGCAGACGTGCAGTACGTCTGAAAACACCAATGACTTGAATTTGAGAAGGACCAGATGTCCTCAGGTTCTCCTTCCGCGTTTGGGACAGAGCCGCGGTAGTGCTGAAGAATTCATTGGGCTTTTGTGGATACCTCATAAAGAAATATATATAGTTGTTGAGACTATTGCATGTTCTGCATTTGGTTCACAAAGCGTCGCAGAAACATCGTTTTTTGCTCAATACTCAGCCATCAGCTCGCTGTGTTGTAGTACGTGCACAATTTTAAGTGCTTTACAGGAACGTATAAATGGCTACAATCTGCTGTAAAATAGGTACTTAGTCCACGTTATTTATGCCCTGATGCGGTATATACATAGTGTTGACCGACTGTGCCGCATTTCACACTGCACGCAGCAGAGAGAGAGAGAGAGAGAGAGAGAACGCCTTTAATGAAAGCTGAAGAGGTCAGCATGTCACGCATGCAGTTATATATGCTTGGATGTTCGTTAGCATTTTTCGTCTCGTGCATGCTATAAGGGTGACTCACCTGATCCAATTCATATGGGACTCACTAATTCATGACGCAAATTCATGAGACTTACTAATTCAAAAGCAGCATGTACCGATACAAGAAGTTTTACAAATTCACAGAAATGACACTAATGACCCGGTTTGCTTCTTCTAGAAATACAGTAGACCCTCGCTAAGACGAACTTGGTTAAAATGAACACTGATTAAGAACCCTAACATTTTTCTCTTGTAACATCCATAATGCAATACACCTCCGCTTAAGACGAATTTCGGATAATACGAATACATTTTTACGGTCACATCGAGTTCGTCTTAACGGGAGTCTGCTGTATATCATTTCTTTGCAGAGATAAAAAAACAAACAAGAAACGCATTTTGGTTTTCCAGTCTTCACTGGAAGGCGCTAGCGGTCTACCATGCGAGAGTTTTATTTCTTTGTTTCAGTAGAGAAGCGACATATATCTAAAATAAGCAAACTAGGCCGTTGTGAATATCGGTATGTATTTGTAAAACTATTCATATTGGTGCACGATGGTTTTTAAGTCCGTTGGTCATGACGTAGTAAGTCCGATAGGAATGCTAACAGGTGAGTCCCTTTTAATTTCCACAAGCAAAAACAAAAGCCCCTTTGCAGGGAGCGGTTGATTGGGTGAACGGAACTAAACTTGGACAACTAAATATACCACGTGATACCTGCATTGTTTTGTATGTATTAATGCTGAAATGACATTGTAATTCCTAATTATGCTGTGCAGTAACGGCAAAAATGCGCTGAGTTAACTTGCTGTTGTTGTGTCTTGTCATAGTAATTGAAGTTCATTGAATGATCCGCCTTCTCCAGCTGCTTCCCCAGTTGCTTTTTTTCCTGTAGTATTGGTGTTCAGGAGGGAAAAGGGCTGGGAAACGGCCGATGTATTATTACTCGCTAATTAGCTGTAAGTAGCTTTATATAACGTGGGTATCTAAGAGCGTCGCAGTATATTTTATTGACTACGGAAAGGCTTGTTGTCAAGAAAAGCAGTAAATGAAGCCACGCCCTTTTGCGTTCATTTTAAAGAGTAACGCATAAATTGTCATCCAAAGTTAAGCTCGGATATCGCACGCACTCACGGCCCTCCGCGAGAAACAACTTTAGCCAGTACTAACGCGCTAACGCGGCTATTATCTGAGCTTTGTTTCGGCCTCAGCGGGCGTAAACGTCCGCTTAGAATCATATGCCCGTTTTGAGAACCAAATAAAAGCCATCACGTGTGCCGAGTTTGTATGAGCTCTTATGCGGGCGCATCGCCAAAGCCTCCGCGAGAACGAAAGTTTGCCGAAGCCATGAGGAAAAGACCGCCACTCCAGTAGCGCATTCCATGCGCATGCGTCAGCAGCAGCACGGCAGAGCTGTTTTTGCGTTGATTCACGGTACAGTGGGGCTGCAACGGGTACGACGACGACGGATGAAAATCGTGACTGCGTCAACACTTTAAACGACAGCAGCGCTCCCATCTTCCAGGATCCCCTTTGCTAATTTTATGGTCTTCCGCATGCAGCGCCACCAGTGGCATTCCCAAGCGGGTTTCTCAATTGCTCGCGCGATGCGCCTGATATTTACTAAAGAAATTCTCGGTCACGCTGGCGAGAACCGTTACGTTACCGCCGTCCCGTTAGCAGTTTGAATGGGTTGATTGCGGCGTGCAACTAGGAATTTTTTTCATATCCCCGGGCTGTATTTCCTGTTCGACGAAGTGGAGTTTTGCCAGGAGGCGCAAAAAAGGTCAGTGCTGCTTATTTATGTCTGGTAACGGTTGTTGTTCTGTGACATCCTTGTTAACTGCGTCCGATAAACATACCGCTTCTCTGCCCGTTATTCGTGTGTCGTCCATGCTTGTGGTCGCGGCGTATAACATTTTGTGCTGGAGAAACGTTTGCAGCCGTAATTTACCAAAACTTCCGTGTTCGTGGGTCAGAGTCGGCTGGACATTTCTGACTGCGTACGCTAGCCATTGCTATAAGGAAGTTGCTGGTTTGCGCGTTTCATGATTAGATGTACCCTTACTGTGTGGCTTTGCTTAGTTGTATATTGACGGTTGCTGTGTATCTCTGCGGTAGAGAATCTTCTCGGGTTAGTCGCTCGCGATAATCGCGCGTGCACACGTGTACAACTTCCAAGCAAGTTTGTCGGAGCGTCCGTCCTTAGATTTATTGGTATTTTTAAAACTTGCGTGGCAATTGCGGCGTTGTGTTAGTCTGCTGAGTAGAATGCATTTACTGTGCTTACCAGGCCGGGAGTCTTCGAGCTTGCCCGTTGCGCGCAAGGTTGATGCTATTTCGAGTTGTGTTGATGTGTTTTCAAGGCGTCATCTTGCGTTTATCTGTTCCATGATTCCATGTTTCATGTTTATGTTCCATGTTTCTTCCAATTCCTTTGAACAATTGAGATGATCTATTTTAAATAACATTGCCGGAAGTGTAGAGAAATGGAAGGGACAGTTGTTGTCTTAGCAGTACCGCAGTAACAAACGTTTCTTTTGTAGAGGGGAAGAAATGTGGAAACACAACACGCAGCGGGTATATAGAAAGTGTGCTGCCGTTTCAATGCTGTTAATATCAGTTGTAACTTGAGACTTCAGGATAATTATTCAATATCCATAATTAGTGCTTTCTACTTCACGAACCGCGTTAGAAATAAGCCACTCTTGCATTTTTATGCCGTCAATGTCGGTGGTAACCCGAGAGTCGAAATAATTTCCGACAACGCTCAGGTAATAAGTTCTTGCATCACTATGTGCACCCAACATTAACCCATTTCTGTGCTTCTTTGAACTTAGAAAATATACTGCGAAAGCAGATTGCTACATTCTGTATTCGATCTGTATAACCTGTCCAGATGGCTGACTGTGAAGACATTTGTCTCTACACTGGTAGTTTGCGACAATTGTTTTCCTTTGTCTGAAGAACTGAAATTAAAACGAATTATTTCCATTCCTTACATATACCTCTGAAATCATGGCTGTGTCATTCACTGTGGCTGAAGACATCTTCGACACGCCGAGGCGTCGTCGTGACAAGTGTGGCAGATTATGAATGCATTGTGGAAGTCATAAAGCCACGAGAGAGTGCCTCTTGAGTGTTGCGTATTATACAGACGTTCACCACACCGCATGGAGCAATGACAGGTGAGCCTAAAAATGTTCAAATATTTTTATATTTCGCCTGAAAACGTTACCAGGGCTCCTGCTGCAAAATAAATTTTAGCACAACTAATCAGCCATTGTACGACTTCTTGTAGTACTCCCTTCTTAGAGGGAAGCGTAAATTTATGCTTCGATATTTTTATACTGTTTTTATTTTCCAGGAAATGGGGCCGACCGGAACTTAAAACAATGGAACAAGGAATGCATACTGTTATTTTCCTGGTTATTGAAGGCGTGTGTTCACCGTTCTTGAAGGCGTGTGTTCACAAAAAGGAAACACATGAAAGCCGTTGTACGGGATGGAATCATTGCATTCTACAAGTAAGTACGCACTCCCAGTTCTGGAACTTTGATGGTCCCTTTTTAGGCAGTTGCAATATACGTAATGGCTTCGGAACACCATTTCAGTGACAACTTGACCTGTAGGTGAAAACGACAGTAAGAGCTTTTGGGAACACGTTGGCAAAACTTTCCTGGAAATGCACTCCGAGGAGGCGCTGCCAGGAACGCCTGCATCTTAATTTTAGTTGGGAAAGTTAGCATTTTATTTTTGTGGGACTCAATTTATGGTAGTGACGGGACTGAATTTGTGGTAGTTTTCTTTGTAGCAAAATCTTACTGTTAAAAATAAATCGTGAACTCCAATATTGGGAAATACCTTCACATTCAGCCTGTTTCGGATGCTGCAACATGTGGACAAAAAAAAAACTATTATTTTGCATTCAAGTTTTGCAAACATTTTGCTTTCACATTAAGAGTTGCTGCTGTAATAATACGGCACCACGGCCACGCCCAGTGCGGTTGCTTTCCAGAATTAGAGAACGGCCATTGACAGTCTGTGCTAATATTTTTTGTACATTGTTAGCAGAATTCCCAGAAAAGAAACCAAGAAATCGCTGATATTTCAATCGATTATTGTGCTATAAAAGGGGTATCCTAAGGAACTCACTCATCTAAAGCCATCGTCTAACAAAATTTTCTTCCTTCCTTAAAGGTACATGACGTGGTCCAGTTATTCTCGAGGTCCAGTTATTTTGAGAGAAGAAAATGACAGCGTAAATATTGTCTGCAAAAAACACGTCATGGATTTTCCGCCTGCGTTGTCACATCAAGATGTGGTCATCCTCCTCGCCGTATATTTCATCTTTATCTCCTGAAACTTATGCGACTTTGGAGAGTTCTTGGGACTTTTGCAGAGAGTTCTTGGCCATTTAACAGTGGCCTGGTGTCATTTAAGTTGAAAGCTCTGTTGAAAGACTTGATGTGGTCACTCTACTTGGGGTTTTAAATTATTGGTAGACGTTGAAGCCTATTCGGAAAGATATGTCGTGGTTCAAATGATTGGTAGATGCAAGCGGCATGTCAATTGCAAAAGTGAAGTCGTGCTTTCCTTTGCAATTTTTCATTGGCACAAAGCGCAGGCTGCCTTTGCAGCTACTCTGTTACTCTGTTAATGTAGTTAATGGCACTGCACTGTAACGTTTTTATTATTCAAGTGCAGCTCGAAATTTTTTTCTATGGCAGTGCTGCTGTTGATGGATGCAAACGTGAGAGTAATTATTTACACAGACGGTTTGGGGCTTTATTAATAAATTTTTGTACTGTATCTTAGCTGACACCTAAGCCCTAGAAGAATGCGAAATATACATATTTGGCTTGAAAAGGTGTTTACTTTGGACTAAGTTGCATTTCTTGCTTGTTAGAGGCAGTGCTTTGGTCACAAGCATACTGTCGTCATGATAGTAGGGTTTGTATAGCACGCAACTGTGAATTTTACCTGAGATAAATGTTCCGGCTGGAAAAATGCTTCCAAGTTCGCTTGGTAAAATTGATTACGTGTATGTTTCAACGCTACCTCGCTTGGTTATTTGGGATGTCTGAATTGTTCTTGAGGGAATTAATAACGTCTTTAGAGTTAGGCTGCTTGTTAAATTTTAAAATGCGTAACATGCTCCGAGCTATCTGGTTTGTAAAATTTTGTAACATTCACACTGGGTGCTATGAGCTTTATTTTGATAAGTTATTTTAAATAGCTACATATTGTCGGGGAAGCAACGCGGCTTCAGTGAAAGGCTTTTTCAGGGCGCGTATATAGTCGGTTTTGGCTACAGTTAGCTTGATATTGATATATGATGTGTTTTAGTTGTGCAATAGTGCCACATGCTTCCGATAAGTTTTTCTGTGCAAATGTTATATTGTTAGTATTGGCTCGGGTGTTCTTTTTCTACACTCTTGCAGGTCTTGTGATAATCCAACCGTGTATGGCTTGTATTTTTGGCTTTTCCCTACAATTTAATAGCAAACTGCATATTTTGGAACCGGGATGCGTAAACATAATATGGCAAGCGCTGTGGGTACTTCCGCATTTGCGGTACCTGATTTCATGTGATGAAACAGCATATTTTATGCTCACTGTTGTGTAATGCTTTTTGAGTTAGTGCGAGGGTAGATGTACAAGCCTGTTTGTGACGCGGTTGCGCTTAAAGCCATCTCTATTACCCATGTTTTTTTAGCAAAAAAGAATGGTAAATATTAGCGAAAATAGGAAAATGCCACTTAGATCGTTTTGGCCACTTGATATCGTTTTGGTATTTGATCCTGTACGCTGGTCATTTTCTGCCCAAGTGGAAACAGATATGTCTCCGTATCTCAAATGTACGCAATAATACGAGCGAATAAAATTTGCTTAGTGTTTTGAAAAGCATTGTATCAGTGCTAATAGTTGGTTTGGTATGTATTTTAATGCGAGTCTTGTTTCTTTTACATGCAGCCAAAACCCAGAACAGGATGCGTCGGGTGAAGCCAAAGTCTCTGTGTGCCGCTCCAGGTATCTCAGACCAGCTTTTATATAGAACTGTGCTCCGATAGGCAACTGTTGGGAACTGTCAGGGACCACACTGCTGCGGCGATTTCTGTTTTCCAATTGTTGGTATCACTGTGGGCCATATGTCAAGGCTGCGTTAGAATGGTGCTTGCGGTTTCCTTCTGATACCAATGCATCCGCCAGCCTGGCAAATGACCTCAGTTTATACCAACAGGAAAGCAGATATATTGGAAAAGTGGAGTCCCATAGACAGCTTCTCAACGTCTATCGGAACACCGTTTTATATAAACAGCTGGTCTGAAGGTACCTGGAACGGCGCACCGGATAAATCCATAATCATTTTACGTGGATCAGTGTTCCAGTAACTTACACTACCCGTTTATTTGGAACAGTGATCCGTATACTTTTATTTGGAACGCCGATCCAGATAATTTACCTGCAAAAATATGTGGTGCACTGTTCCACTTACATTTTCAGGGTATGTGGAACACGGTTCCAAATATATAAGTGGAACTTTTTTGCAAAAAAGTTCCAGTTACTAAGTGGATCTTATGTGGATCCAGATTAAGAGTGTGGCGGTGAGGAGCCCCGGAGCTGCGCCGAGTATATCTGCTTCACCGGAAGGAAAACTGGGGGGGTGGGGGTGAGACATATAATGCTTTGCAGTAAAACGAAGAGGGACACCGTCCACTTCTGTGAGTCTCACGAGCTGACAAGTTAGCCTCCTCAATCAAGATAACTAAAAGATTACACTTCAAGAGCTTCTTCAGTGCCAAGACCCACACGGAGTCGTGCCCATTTAGGGTGATCGTCACGCAAAAAGGCACTTGGCAGAACGTCTTTGGGTGTTTTCTTCAGACGTCTCTGTCAACACTGCATATAGACGACCTCTTCTTGGTGCGGAACTCCCGAAAAGTCTGACTTTTTAGAGACGTAGCCCTCTGGTGTTCAGAGTGGCTTATCGGCGGACCTGAAAGACATGTGCTACTCACTTCCTTATGCCTTGGGTTTTGAAACGGTGAGAGAGGCCATCGACATGTTCGGGAAATCAAGATTCCAAAGTAAGTGCGGCATCGCCACGGAAGCCTTCCTTGCGGGCCCAGTATTTTACCTACAGTCAACGTTCGTAACGCGCAACAATAAGCTGTTCCTCCAGAGAAAAGGAGTGCGCATAGCCTCCTCGATAGCACCCATGCTCAGCGACCTAGCGACCATCTACTTGCCGTATTTGACAGGCGTCTGCAGTCCGTCCTTCCTGACCTAGAAGCAGCGCGAATGTTACGGTATGTTGACGACTATCTTGTGCTTATCGAGCCATGTGGCGACCCGTTAGGCCAAAGAGACAAGCTTTTCGAGCCATTTTCATCTGTTCTGACGACCTTCACAGTGACCAGCGAGAGGCCAGGCAAGAAGCTGCGATTCCTAGACCTGGAATCAACCTTCGGCAGTGAAATGTGATGGCAATATTACCAGCGCTCAAAAAGGACTCCGGCCGTTCAGTTTGGCATGCTCGAAGAAGGTGAAACGTGGGATATCCGTGGCTGCCTAACAAAACGCAGTGACTATGTCCTGCCTTCTCACGATGGCGAAGAGCCTGGAAGATTCAATTCGGCAGAGCACCCCACTCCATTGCTGCGCAACTCTGCGGAAGCCGTTTGGAAACGGGTCGTTTTGAACGGGACGACAAAATGTAGCAAGAGAATGTCAGGGGCCGCCTCAACGTCATCCCCTACGTGCACGGTGTTTCACACTCTCTGAAGAAGACAGGAGACAAGGCAAGTATGCGGACAGTTTTTTCAGCGCCTACCAAATTACCCACCTTGTGCGCTATGGTCGATGATTGGAAGAAGCATGATAAGCAGCATGTAAAATGTGTTACTGTATAGTGTACGAGATGCCACTTTCGTGCGGGCGCGTCTATGTGGGTGAGACTGGTGGGTTCCTTAACCACCGTATTCGTGCGCAAGAATATAACATGCGCACAGGAACCGGAAGAAATGTAGCCTTACACTACAAAGATTGCAAAAATTGCTATTTCAAGCTCAACGAAACCCGCACCTTAAAGTGTCATCGTGACGACCTATCTCGCGAAATCTACGAGGCTTCCATCATCGGCATTAAAGGGACACTGAAGTGAATTTGTCAAGCTTCCGTTTTTGCTTGCACTGCGTAGACTGGCTCAAATCAGCACACTTTTCATCGTTTATCCGGTTGACAAATCGGTAATTATTTTACAAAGCGCGAAAGACGAAAAACTACCATGCGCGGTTTGCGGCGGCCGCACCAACTAAAGATGTGACGTTGGGAGGAGCGCGGGCACCGTGATTGGACGATGCCTAAGGTGAGCAACCAAACAAGTTTCGGTTTCGGTTCTGTAAAACACAACCGGTGGCGTTGTTGGATGGGCATTCTCAATAACTCAGTAATCATCGTACCGCGCTTCTGCCATGTTGTCAGCTGTAAAAATGCATAAAGATAAGCCTCCCAGGACGGCTTGGAATCGTAGCATTCACTATCCGAGGCCTACGCAGTGCAGGGACGCCCTCCGCCTACCCGCAGACGCCCAAATGTCATGCGCTTTTCCCCCATATTTGGAGCTTGCCTTACTCATACCTGTACCGTAAAAAACGTGTTTGCACCAGGCCAAGGGTCGGTTCATTCTGGCCTGTGCCCACTGCCCGCAAGCAGTCGGTGCTTATGGAAACAGCACGCCAACGAGAACTCGCCAGCGCGCCAGTGCCAGCCTGCGCGCGTTCTGTGAACTAGTTCGTGGAGCCATGACCGTTGCGGCCCCAAAAAAGGTGAACTCAATGTAGAAAACATCGGCAGAAAACGAAAAAGTTAACTTACAAAAAAAAAGCACGTACCCGCGGGGACTCCAACTCGTGACTTGCAAAAGAACTCGTGACTTGCAAAACACTTGCGGCGACATACCCAGCGCCCCAGACCACTCGGCCACGGGACGGGCTCCGCCGACCTTGGTAATATAAGGTATGTATTGTATAACAAGTTTACACTTTTATTTAGTTTGGGCATTTCAAGCAGCTTCGGTGACTATTTGTTGTATTGCGCTCGTGCAGTAAGCGTCCCCCGAGTTTCTACAATAGCTCACGTCTAGCAATTGCATTTCGTAGACGGAAAAGCGTTCGCAGATGCGTAGTCGTGCTGCTGACCGCTGTGCTTGTTCGCCCAGCGCACGAAAGTGCTTCCCGCACCCTATTTTTATGCTGTACAGTAAAAATATAAGTTGATTTTATTTCCTTAGTACCTATATTGACTTCGCTGACTCTTCGCCCGCCTTCAAGAGGCCTTATATTTTCCTACTGGCGTACCAGTCAGCGAAGCGTCGCATGTGCGCTTGTGCAGCGCTTGTGTGAAGCGACCTTGACTTGGAGCTAGATACAGTGTACAAACTAACCAAGTAAAGAAAGGCCCATTCTTCCATTCACAAACATGTCCTGGCTTCGTTTCAACTGAGCGAACGAATTGCGACGACCCGTCGGCGGCCGGCGGACGAAACGCTGGGCCGACTGACTCTGTCTGAAGGCCGGGGAGCCGTGCAGTAGCGCAGCCAATTGCGAGCTCGGCTCCTCGCGACGTCACACGAAAACGCCGCAGAAAATGGGCGAGCGTAAAGAGAGGAGGACAGCATTTTCGAATTAATTTTTCTACTAAATAAAATCGCGTAAACGCGCCCAGAGTGGTCGTAACATGGCCTGGGGACTCAGGACTACAATTTGCGCAAGTAATCCCGCAATGTTTACATATCACTTCAGTGTCCCTTTAAAGAGCAGGGATACGTGAGTTCGCCTTCAATGGCACTTTTTTAGTGGGAGATTACGTATTTGCACGGATAAAACGAAAGCTTTTTTGTGTTTTTTTCGCATTTTACAGCACAGGCCGCTTTTTGTATGCTTACTTCGTCTATCTCGGTTTTCCTTCCAGCACCGGCGTATGATTACGTTAAATCCTCCTTTTATTTATTGCGAACTCTAATAAAATATCACCAGCTGTTCGTCGGCGCTCGTGTTGATTTGCCTTCTCTTTGTCAAAGTTTTCCGCGCTGTTGCGTAAGGTGGCATGTTTACCCACTAGCCCAGGGTCAAGGTTTACACTCTAAACAAAAAGCTCGTAAAAGGGTAGTAACGACTGTATTTACTAACTCATTACGAACTTTACTACCCAGCAGAACGTACGTAGATCCTGCCACTAAGTATGGCACCGTTACTAGTCTAGACGGTGCACTTAGTAACTGCTGCTTGTTAGATACTAACATTTTCTGTTAGTACAAAATTCAATGAATTATTAAACATAACAACAGCTCTTTTGTTACTCCAAACCGCGATTAAAAAGTTTTGCAAATCCACATGCTCACTTGTATATGCTCACATTAAAATGCATAGTTCTAAAGTTATCGCTAAAATATTAAATTTTTGCATCAAGTCCACCGACTCTATCAGAGGACTTTCCGCTGCTGGCTATAACAGCAAGAAGAGCAGATGTACTTTTAAGTTCCCACTACTGTGGCGTGTCCGGTCGATTCTGATGAGTCATTTCGAGCATGCGTTGGCAGCTCTAGGGGAAGAAGCCTTCCTTTTGCCTTGGTCTACGCGCTTTATAGTGGTCAGGAGCAACATCCTGAGCGTTTCCCTAGTGCCGTACAGAGTTCAGTATAGTTTATGAACTGTTTTTTTGAACACTGGTGAACTTTGTGTTACGTGATTTCTAGCGGCTTGTTGACCACGCCAAAATATCTGTGCAGTGTGTAGAATGATCATGTTGCATGCAAACTGATTGGATAATTCATTGTTCTTCCGGCAGCGCTGTTATCACTAGTCGCTGCACCCTGATTTAATAATAATGAATAAATTCCAATAAATAATAAATAATATAATATAATAAATTCTCTTTACCCCTTGTTTGTTTTCTTGCTCAAGTTATTTATTGCTTGTCTACGCATGATATGTGCGTGTTGAATGTGTCTGTGTCAGGCTGCGCACTCAGCATATCTACATTGTCACGCGTAGCTTTTTACTTTGTTTATGCATGACCAGTTAGTAAACAGCACTAAGTAGATAGAACTAACTGGTTAGTGTTTTGTCAGTAAGTGCCACAACATTTTTAACAGTGTAGTAAGATATATCTGTGATCCGCCGAGGGGTCTTTTTCAATCGCAATGAACCCAGATTCCCTGCACCCTCGTTACATGGTCCCTCCATACGTCATGGTGTAACATGTACAACAACCAAGCGAGAGGCCTTTAGATTCGTGGCACCCCGAATCAGCTCCTCGACACCCATTGTTTTGCTCAAGCAGGCCTTCCCAAGTTCCACCCAGCCGTCCAACGTAGCTGGTGGTATGGCTGCAAACCTAGCGCCCACGACACTGGCTCCACGCTCTCTAGGCACGTGTGCTTTGCCGGTCGCGTGTCTCCCCGCATCTCAAGCGAAACACATTCCCACGCAAGGTCTGCGCCACGACTACCACGCTGTCAAGAATGCAGCGAGGGTGGAGCGCCAGCCGGTGCGGTGTCCTCGTCGGCAGCGCCCACTGCCAGGAGGTTGTATTCGTGAGCCCCTGCGTAACAGTCCACGACGTCTTGTAGAACATGAGCGTCATTTGAAACAGAGCCACTCAGAACGCTTTAACGAAGCTGTACATTAAACTAACAGATATCACGTTTTTGGCACGCCTTCGCACTAGGAGCTTTCTTCCAGTTCACTGGCAAGTGCTGTTGTCCTAAACAGCCACGCGTAGTTTGTCCTTTCATCACTGTTCCTCGCTGACAGAACCCGATCACACATCCCCGCCATCTTTGCTCGCTTTGGCTCGTTTTACTATCACTGACGCGTCCCTGGCAAATTATTCAGGGACGGCCACACAAAGAAGGAAGCCTTCGGATTACTTGTACTACATATGACTGGCACTTCCCATGACATGCAGTTCAAATAGAGCAACCATTTAAACAGTCCTGTCCCTAAGATACACTAGCGTGCATGTGAGATGATAATGTGTATGTACGTATTGCGTATCTTGCGTGTAAGAGACAGCTGAGGAGGAACTAGGTGTGCAGCTACGGAAGAAGCTCGCGGCGACGGAGCGTTGCATGGGAATGCACGGGGTGACTCCAGCCACAATCCCGACCAACAGGGCAGTCGGATTCCAGCAGCCGAGCGCCAAGCACAGCGTTCACGCTCTGTGACTATTCGATAGCTATTCCGCCGAACCGCTGGTGCCGTAAGCAATTCCGACCGCTTGAAGCCGGAAATGACAGAGTAAGATCTCAGACAGTACTACCGACTACAAAGACATTACCCTCCAGCGCACAGACAACTCCCGAGGTATTACGAAGACCTGTTTGACGCCCTTCACACATACTCTTCCCCCACCCCACCAGAAGCCGCATTCGGCTCATACCCGTTTCCTCTCGCAGAATCGATTGCACGGGGCCCCCGAGACACTCTTGCACGCGGTACGTGGGTGCGACTAAACACCGCTCCAGCACCTGAATACCTATCCTATTCACAAGCTCTGGGGGAGCGCATCGGCCAGCGCCCTCTTCATGGGAAATGTTCAGCTGATCGAGAAGCCGTGGACGGGATCTATGCTCAAAACACTCTTCAAAACCTGGACTGAAAAAGCAAGACGGAAGCCGGGCATCGGTTTCGATACAGACGTTTAGTCATTTTATTCGGCCGGTAATCCACGCTAGCCTTCCCATCTTTGCGCGCTACGCTATAAATGTAGGCGGTACAACCGATAACGGAAGAAGGCTACAATACACATCAGTGTGACTATGCATTGTAGAGAAAATACTTTTATGGCATTTCCTGACGTAAACAGTCTTTGCTATACCAGTTTCGAAAATATGGAATAAAAACACAGACCAGGAAAAATCACGTGTTATTCCACACGACGCGATAAAACTATACCTACAATACGTTGCGGGAATTCATTGAAGGAAACATTTCTTTTTTCTAAATACCAATAAGGACGGCTCCAGCTCACTGTGGCTTCAATAACTGCTTTCAGTTTTTTTTTTGCCTGAGAAAGACAACTATATAAGACGCACTCCTAAACAATGTAACCGCTTTCAGTGTTGTGCTCACGATTTAAATGCAAGAGAGAAACACACAAAAAAAACTGAGAAGCAACCTTCAGAACAGAGTCTTCTCTGCTAAAAAAGTTTTATTGAAGAAGCTGGTGTTTTTTATGCAGGGCCAACCCACTCATCGTGGGGTAAATATGAGCTTGTAGTGATTTAGCTCCTCAAGGGGTATTTCGCCGTCGAGTTCAGGAATCTTTCCCAGTTCTGGTACAATACGGTACTTCTGGAGAAGGCACGTGATGTACAGGAAGATCTCCACGACTGCCAAAATCTCGCCAGGGCACATGCGTTTTCCTGAAAACAAAGAAAATGTAGAACGAAAAGGTATGATTTAAGCACCCACACAAACGATTACTGTGAAGTGCTTTAAAAAACCAGGTCGTCTTTGTGAACACCTTTATAATTTCCAAAATAATGTTTTGGGCACGTATAAGTTGTATGACCCTTGCTGCTCGCGCTGTGCAACGCCGCTGTTCTTTCGCTTCAAGCTACGTTGAGGCCAGCTGATCCGGTAATTTGGGCCACTTGAGGTGAACACAAAACAAAATATACTGTGTATTACGCGGGGAGATGTTCGTCATAAAATAATTAATAGGTTAGAAACACATATTCGGCACCCACGATGGAAACATCCCGGGGCCTCTATTTTATTTGCAGAATGAAAAACGTCTGTGCATAATGCACAAAAATACTTCATGAAGGCATTGTGAACATGTCGTCACCTCACCGGCAATGTATTCAGTGAAACAACCAAGGGAAAGCTAGACATCGTGAAAATAAACAACCCAGACAAAACAAAACGGACAGGGTACATACCGTCTCTAAAAGGTCATTTCGCGAGCACACCCTTCGGGGTTTCTTCTACTTTCGAATGCTGTGAACTGTGAGCATCTCTAGAGCTTCCTTCAAAGGTAGCGGTCTTGCACGCACGACACGAGCAATATAAAGCTGCAAGTCAGCTCCCCACGCAAAGCCAGCACAACCGTTCGAACCACCAACCTCCTCGGGTACACACATCCAAATCTTTTGGCTTGAAGCCATCGCAGAACCTCACTCCATCCCTGTCCCCCTTCTCTTCAAACGTGCTTCTCCAAAAAATGTTCCTCCTCCTTCTACCATTTGTAAACGTTTACGGCAGGTTCTTCGGCCTGCTAGTTAAGATACGTGCCCGAACGCTAGGTTCTGCCAGCAAGAAATCTTGTGCTTGTGCGCGCGGTCTTATTCCGACTGTTCGTTCCAATGAACAGCATGTCGCGGGTCATACGGAGCAGCTGGAGGGTGCCATGTCACCGTAACAAAATTCATTTATTTACCTGCTACACAAATTGCGCTTTTTTTAAACGTTGGGTGATCAACATATTCCTGTATCCTTCAAAGATTTGACGCCTAGGAGTTCTTCAAAATAGCAGTTCTTCAAAAACTGCTGGCACACTGCCCTATGATATCGGGGTAAAACCCGCGGTTTTTTGAAGCTATAGTTTTTGAAGCGATATTTTTTTTCTGCGCCGCAAGTGCTCCTGGCAAATGCATCGTACAGAGTGCAACCTTGTTATGACGTAGATCGCTTGCCTCCTTGCTACCCATGTCACTAGGCTCGTGTAAAGGAATTCTTGTTGCAAAACTCAGCAAAGAGCGCAACGTGTATGCCTCATTAAATACTTAACAAATGTTGGCTCAGGTCTCTGATCTCATAACGAGTGCTTGAATAAGCCGCAAGTGTCTGCGTTTCGAAATTTCGGTTATTTAACGCAACAAGCTACAGAGCTACAACGCGCCAAAGCTACCAGACGTGGCGGAAGGCTACAGATTATTCTCAACCACCCCGAAAATCTATAGCCGGGGGCCGAAATCTTATCACCCGAGGATTTTCGTTTGTGGTCTCCAGCAGGAAAAACGGTCACTCCAGTCGGGAGCATACCGACATCTTGGAGATCAGCAGCACAGCTTCTTAGCCGCCAAACCGCGTGGCGGCTTTGAAACGACGGTCGCAGAAATGCAACAATCTGGTATTCCCATGCACGAATCTCGTATACAGATACTCAAGTTGCTGAATCATTGTCACAACTGTATGGCCTTCCGCTGCCTAAAGAAGTTTCTCTAAAAAATCATTGTTAATCACAGTCGGGGCTTGTATTAATACGTCGAGGAGGCGAGCTTACAAGAGCAAACAGTCATGCATTGTTCAAACTGCGAGCTCATTCAGTGAGTGATACGCAAGCTTGGCGTGTCTTACCGATAGAGAATGGCATAAGGTACTCGGGCTTTGGATGGATGAGCGTTCCATCCACGTTTAAAAATCGAGACGGGTCGAACTTGTAGGGCTCCTTCCACAGCTTCGGGTCATGATGCACCGCGTAGATGTTCGGGAATATTGTTGTCCCTTTAGGTATGAAGAACTCGTCTACAACGGTCTCTTCACTGGTTCTGGAACATTAGAGAAAAAAGCAGTGAATTGTTAAGAGCGCAGATTCGCCACTTGAAAAGGCGCCAACATGGGAGGTTTCAGGTTTGGCTATTTATCTGTATGAAAATGAGTGTTATTGACGTTTTTTCTGGGAACCTTGGTTTTGTGCTGGTGCTTTGAATGCGGTATAAATGAGTTGGCAAGATTTTCTTTTGCTGCGCTAAATACGTCACATCCAGCGAAAACTGCGTTCATTTCTACTCATAAAGCGTTGTTCAACAAGCGCTTGTTGGTTGGTTTTGATTGATTGTAGGGTTTAACGCGCCGACGCAACACAGGCGATGAGGCGCGCCGTAGTGGAGGGCTCCGGGTTAATTTTGACCACCTGGGGATCTTTAACGTGCGCCGAAATCTCGTACACACCCGCGTTTTTGCTTTTCGCCTCCATCAGAAAAGCGGCCGCCGCGGCCGGGAATCGAACCCGCGACCTCGTGCTCAGCAGCGCAACGCCTTAGCCACTGAGCCACCGCGGCGGGTTGTTGTTGGTTGGTTTTATTTTGGCTTCAAGGTAGTCTACGCTCCTAGGGTTCGGCCTGTGACTGATTGATTACTTTGGTGGTTGCTTGGTGCATCCAGACAGTACGTATAAGAACGCACGTTGCAGCAGCATATGTTTCCGTTCATAAACTGTTGTCTGTTACAACTTTTGTGGCTAAAGTATCATTTTAAGGCGTTCCTATCGTAAACATGACGCCCACATGTATGATATTGTATGACCGCTGCCTCTGCGGGCCTGTAGAAGACCTTCCGTCATCATCAAGATCAGCAGCCTACTCAGGCCCACTTCAGGGAGAAGGCCTCGCTCATTGGCCTCCGCCTGCTCCTATGCTACGCTGCTCGAATTCACAGTTTACCCCCGACTCTTATATCATCCCTCGAATGGAATAGTGGCCTTCCCCTCCTTCTAGAACATCTCTTGGGAGAAAGAGAGAGAGAAGAGAGAAAGCTCTTTATCAGAGGAAAGCAGAGAGGTTTGCCGGCATGTTAACGCCGACATGCTACTCTGCGGGATATCGGAGGAGGGAATAAAGTTGCAATAGGAAGAAAGGCGGAAGGGAGAGAAGAAAGTACAAAATAAAAGAAGTAAAAAAAAGAGGTAGCGTGTGCGTTAGGGACCATCAGTGCGACACGTGAAAAGTCTATGGACGATTGTACAGTGCAAGGATGGTCTGGTACTATATCAGCTCGGCGACGCCGATGTCATTGAGGTATTCAAATAATGCGGTTAGCACTTTACGCTGAGAGGAGAGAGATGGCCATGGTCCCAGAAGTGCTTTTAAAGTCAAAGAACTGTGGTTGAGGCACTCGATCTTCTGTGCGAGGTTGTTCCTTGCTTGAAAGTATGTAGGGCACTCCAGTAAAATATGCTCGACGGTTCCTGGTGAACCGCAGTTGTCACAATAGGGATTCGAGGTTAGGCCAAGGCGATAGCGGCAGATGTGTGTTAGTGCCACGTTGAGACGTAAGCGATGGAGCAAAGTCTCTAGCCGACGTGGAAGTCGCTCCGGTAGCCTCAGTGGAAAAGTTGGGTCGACATGATGCAGGAATGGGTGCTGGTTTTCCGGGAGAGACCACAAGGTGCTTCTTTCACTGAAAACAAGCTCCTTTGCTAGTCTCGAGGCATCGTGCTTCGTGAAAAAAATGTTCCTCACGTTCCGCAGTCGTAATCCTCTCTTGGCAGCCTCATCTGCTTTTTCATTGCCTATGATGCCGCAGTGGGCAGGGATCCACTGCAGTATCACGCGGTGCGGGGCGACACAAACTAGATGATTTAGGTAAGAGACATCGCGGGATGTATGTTCGTGAATGCTGAAGCAGCTGGCACGTCGAAGTGTTTGCAGTGCTGTCTTCGAATCCGTGAATATTACCCACTGTGCTGGATGCTCGCAGAGAATGTAGCGAAGTGCTTGTTTGATGGCATGAAGCTCAGCAGATGTAGATGACGTTGGGCGCTCAAGACGGTATGACAGTGCTCGGCCGGTGAATGAAATGAAGAGCCCAAAAGAACTGCAGTCAGGCGCAGATGATACATCTCTTGGTGTACACTCTGCTACCCTAATTGTCCACTGGTTGTCCGTTCGCCTTACAACATAGCCAGCCCAGGTCCATTTCGTTTTTTTTATATTTTAACTGTGATATCTCCTACTCTAGTTTTTTTTTCTGATAAGGGTAGCTCGTTTCCTGTCCCTAAGGGCTACTCCTAACATTATTCGTTCCATAGCCCGTTGAGCCTATCTAAGCTTGCTTACATCGGCTCCGTATATCATCACCGTTTAAGCTCCGGTTCATCTCCGTATATCATCTCCGTATATCATCACCGGCAGTACGCACTGGTTGTATATATTTTCTTTTGAGTAACAGAGGTAGCTTATTTTTTCATTATTTCAGAGTGCTTGCCTAGTACTCCCCAACCCATACGTATTCTGCGCCAGATTTCTCTGTCGTGATTGAGGTCAGCACCAACCGTCTGTCCAAGGTGCTTGAATTCTTTTACTTCTTCTAGAGGTTCCTTTCTTCAGCTGAAGAGGGCGCTTACGGCATGCTTATTCTTTATTGTATTAGATTTATTCATATTTATTTTTAGTCCCACCATGGCCATACTTTTTGATTGTAGTTCCTCAGGCATTTCTCGCAGGGGTTCTGCAGTCTCAAAAAGCGATACTGTGGCGTCTGCAAACCTCAAATGACTCAAGTATTGTCCGTTTATCCTTAATCCTGTGTTTTCGCAGTCGCTTTGCTTGTGAAGTGTTACACTGCCCATTTATCTCTTATATATGTAGTCTAAAAGCATTATGTAGGTTTATTCTATTATCCGGTCCTTTTAATCTTTCAGCACGGCGGCGCGTTGTACTGTGTCAAATGCTTTCTCATCGTCAATAAATGCCATCTGTCCACGGCATTAGCACGGTTTAGTGTATCCTGCGGATTTTAACGCAACGCTTTCTACCTCTACCAGCCAATGGTTCTTTCGTGGCGTGCGGGACAAGAAACCCCCACCGCGACTATAGAGGCGGAGGGTGCTTTTCACTCACGGAGCCCAATGTAGATGGCGCGGCGATAGGGCGCAATTACCCAGGGTTCCCCGCGCTCACCCCGGCGGGCGCGTCGGCGGGGCCCTTCCGTCAGCTTTGTCGTCTGCTTTAGCGCCGGTGTTGGGTCTGTTTTGGCGCGGCTTCGCGTCCATTACGTGCCTACTTCGCACGGCTTGATTAACGTGTTCGACAGCACCTCCTCGGTAACGGGGACCCGACGGCATAAGTGGTCGTACGGCAAAGATACGTTAAGGATTGGTTTGCAGGGCGTAAAAACAAAATGCAGAGAGCACTTACAGACATCTGGCCGCTGGAGAAACGCCACCTTTTGCGCACTGCTTGTCACGAATGGGTCTGCAGTTTCTGAATTGCTGAATACCGATTCGGTTGTGTTTTAATAAGTATTACAAAAGACGAATGGAGCAACTGGTTCTGATGAATAGCGATTATAAAGTTCCCTCAGCTTTCACCGATTCTTAAACTTACGAAAATATTTATTTAATTCTGTCTAAATCGAAATTGTTGAACGGGTGCATGCATGCCGCAGGATCTGGACTGCGGCATGCATGCACCCTGTCCATGATGGCATCGCTACTTGCGGGAAGGGCTCTTCTCCGAAAAAACGTCATCAGCCAGAACTTTCCCTGCGGTTGAACTTTGTCAACACCGTTGCCCCATAGAAAACATTTCCCAAGAGTAAAATACAGATCCGGAAAACGGTAAACCGTCGATACCTACCACTGAAGACCAGAAGCTGCACAAGAGGGTTCAAGATTGACAGGGAATGAGGGGAGGCCGTATTGCCATGTCCTAGAGTCGTGCACCATCGGCGTCGAAAGTGTGCACACCTGTGGTCTCGTCATGTGAATACCAGTACATACCCTCGGTCTTTCTTCCCATTACTACGACGCTCGGCCCTTATCAAGCTGCAACGAAGATTGACGCACAGGTGGCAGCAAAAACTATGAGACCTACCAATGTGACATTACCGTTACGACTCGGGTCAGTAAATCAAAACGTTAGAATCACGGACTAGTTCATTTCCAATGATCTTCTCGCGGGCGGGAGTAAAAGATGTACGAGCTGGTCTGAAGTGACGATGGGTACAGCGACCTTTGGTACCAGATGAAACATCGTCGTCAGTGGTAGCTACACCTGCCTGCGCACCGACTGGAGAAGCATTTGTTTCTCCCAGTTATCGAGCCACCACACCAGGGAGTGGCCTACCACCCATCGTGCACCGACCATCATGGCCTTCTGCGGATTGCGCTGCGAGTCGAAGGGCGAAGCTGGAAAAAACGGTGTAAGTGTTCGATGACTTAGACGAAAGGGCGATATCCTACGTTAGCTACCGTCAGGCTCTGTTTGCGAAACGTGGCAGCAGAGTCGTCACGCCACCAAGAAAAGCAGCAACGTCACAATTCGCTACATAAGAATACCTGCGTGCTTCCCATCTGCTTATAGAGGACTCGCACGCTCAACTTGAAGCCGCGCCAAAGCGTCGGAGTTTCCGAAGTCCGTCAGAATCAACGCCACACCGCGTGGAGCCGAGTTTCTACTGACGTTTTCGGACAAACTGTCAACTCACTGCACTAAAGCCGTGGCGAACAGGACGTTTACAAGGAATTGCAACGCCAGAACGCTATCGAGACGCGGCAGCAGAAAAAAAAGTGTCGGACATCCAGCAAGACTAATCTCACTGTCCGTTTCATGCCTGTAGCTATTTGTGCCATACGCATGTTGCGACGGCATGAGTATTCTGCATGCCCTCCGTTTGGCATGTGCTATCAACATCCGCATTATAATCATTCTACAAATCGCACTGTAATTAAAGCTGAGAACCCCGTTCTGGTCACCCATGCCACCGAACCCTGCTGCCTATCTTCTCTTGCCCTAACACAAAGCTCACAAGCCGCCGGATTGCTTCGGTATCTGCGCTTGTGTCGCGCGGTGGTGTAGCCTCGAGCTAGCACATCAGGAAGGCTAGGTTCCGCTGTCTCACCCTGCGAAACACGCTCCTCTCCGTTTTCTTTCTTCCGACGCACGACCGGGCTACAGTGGCGGCGTCCGGCGCTCGAGCACGGCCGTTGCGGACGATGCTGCGTTGGGGACGGAGCCTCCACAAATTTCAGATAACGGCTCGCAGAATATCTGGTTTCGCTCTTTCTAGAGCCACGTGTGTGAATTCAAGTGAAGTCGCATGTGGAATAGTTCTGGGGGTCGTTCACAGCTTTGCTTTCCAATCACCTTCACAGCGTGAATTCGAGCCAATTTGTTCTATCACTTGCTTGACTACATGGGTTTGACCCATGGGCAAATATTCTTTCTTAAACCCAGCCTGATATCTGGGTTGTTGAGAATCCAGGCTGTCTCTGATGAGGTTAACTGTAACTTTGGTAAGCAGCTTGTGAACTACTGAGCGTAGGATGATGGGTTTGTAATTCTTAAAATCCTTGGTATCTCCCTTTTTATGAATCAGAATAATGTTACGGCAGATCTGTTTATGGGTATTTATAAAAAATAAACAAACAATTTCCTCAAATAGGCCTGATCTTTTATTTGAAATAAAGGATCCGCCTACGTCTAACCAGCTAGGAAGGTTTCCTTGGCTAAGCAAAGAGATGCAGCTGATTACCGCGCGTGTCACGGTGAAGATCACAACTGTGAACGGATTCTGGTGGAAACTGTTTGCACCCATTCGTTCCCACAGGCATAATCCCGCTTTCTCCTAACAAGAACTTTATTCCGTGAATAAGAGAACGAGCTTTATCACATGTTTATTTGGTCATGTCCAGAGTGTATTAAACAGCGTAATTTTATTTGCCAGAATTAGATCTCTGTTGAACACTTGTTATATGCGATACCTACAGGCCCTTATGTTTTCCAAAGGAATAACACTAAACAATCCCATCTAAATTCATTCCCAATAATTGCTGCAACTTTGTGGCGGTTGTGATACGCACCCTCAAAGCGAGAAAAAAAACTTTTGGTTTTACATTAGAAGTCCTGACAGCAATTTTATTTGGTCACCGAAGTGCTGAAGCACCAGGTACCGTAATGTTTTCTAGACATTAATGTTTTCCTACCTGAAAAAATGTGAAATATTTTTTTTTTGCTATTTGAGCTCCGGCTCGTTGGGAAATACAATCCTCAATGTTAGCATGCATAGAAACATTATAAGGGAGCATGGCGAAGGCGCAACACGCGGTATCATCAACGGGTTGAAGCTTAGTGCCAGGCGCGTGAGTTTGCTACACTACGTTATAAGGTCCCTAGAGAAGCCCCTTTTAGCAGCAATTTAGCTTGGGAATTTTAGGACGCATTTTGGTTCTGGTGAAATCTTTCTAAACTTCCCGAGAATGAAGTTTCAGGTACTGAGGCCCTTTATACATGGCCTGTGTCTAAATTAAGTGCTGCTGTTGCTGTAGACGCTACGAAAAATGGGATGTTCGCCACAAAAGTTGCTATATGGCTGAAATGGGAAGCTATACAGACTTCCCTGAGAACTTCAGAGCTCAAAAAAACCCTTAAAGGAAGTCAGTCAATATAAATACCTAGGTTTAACGATAACGAATAAGTTGTCTTGGAATGCACCCATTGCCGGTGTTTCTTCGTCGGCTTTCCGTAAACTGTGTCTTTTAAAGCACAAACTCAGAGACGCCCCCTCGCAAGTGAAACTATTAGCATATAACACTTTAATACGTCCAAAGCTAGAATACGCTTGTATTTTGTGGGATCCGCATACTAAGTCTAACATATATTCCCTCGAAAAGATTCAAAGGCGAGAAGTCCGTTTTATTTTCTCGAAGTATGGTCGTGGTACATCAGTTACTAAACTAATGCGAGATAATGAATTCCCGACACTACAATCGCGACACCAGTTTCTACGTCTAAAATTCTTGTACTCACTAATTAACAACACACTTGGGCTAGACCCATCACATTACGTTACCCCAGTTTCGACCAGGCAAACGCGTCATTCTCATGTCCTATCCTTAACTAAGTATTTTGCGCGGGCAGATTTATTTAGGTTTTCTTTTTTCCGAGAACTGTCACAGAATGGAACAACTTGCCTTCTGATTACCTCCAAACCTTAGATTTTGATGAAACAAATGTTTAATTCTGTGAATGCTGACACCCCCCCCCCCTCCGATTATTGCTTGCTTTCTTCGTTGTGATGTTTTTCTTGTACTCGCTATCCTCTTAAGCAGATCTATTTTGGTCAAGCTGTGTCACTCATGCACTGATCTTGTGATTGTGTTTGTGCCCCTCCTGCTTGGGCCTTTTTGGCCTGCAGTATTCCACAAATAAATAAATAAATAATAAATAAATTTCTCTGGGTACAAACCAGGGAACATTGATAAAGGATGGAAGACATTACACCTACTGCGCTAACCGTGAGTCTGGCTGTTTCTGTGTGGAGTGCAAAATAACCTATTATTATGCATAAGTGCGGCGTGAGCAGTTTGAAGAATATCACTCTTCCTTGTACCTATACAGCCTCCTCCCAAAACGTATGTTTGCGTCGGTTTATAATGACAATAGACCGCTACAAGAAAAGCTTTACAATCTGCTCACAAAACTGCACAAATTCTGTGTAAGCCGCACGCTGTTCCGTTAAGTGTTCTGCATAAATCGGTAAGAGAGAACCATTTAGTTGGCGGCAGAATTATTCCAGCTTCTATAGCACCTTCGATAAAACCGGTTAGGATACCACGAAAAGTGACGTTAGTGCCATTCATAAATAATTGTACTTCGCCTCAACAACTCCCCTCCACGCCCATTGCGTCATCTACCCCGTGATTCACATGCACCAGGCGTCATTGGGTGCAGGCTCACCAATGAACCCACGGATGTACTCAGTTTCTCCGCTACTCACCCCCTGGGCACGCCGGGTAGATTGCTGGGCTTCCAGCGTTGCATCTCCCACATGCAGGCCATCGTGAAGGGCATCTTGTTCCGGTCTTCCCAGGAGGGCTGTCTCTCCCTGCCCACCACGTCGTCGATCTCGCGCTGCACACGGGCCTGCACCGTGTCTGGGTTGTTGGCGAAGTTCAGCATGTGCCAGCGGATCGCGATGGCCACGGTGTGCGAGCCGCCGACGAAGAGGTTTATCACGTTTCCCACGAGAAGTTGGGCTGCGCAACACGAAAAAGACGCTTGAATCACCAGTGCGACGGCCCATGATTTTACCCAGTCTCATATCTTGCCCCATTTCAGGATCCTTAGGTGACTCTCCCTCTCTTGCCTGTGTGTAGGTCATTCCAGGACCTTCATACTTCTGATTGTAGTGCAACGCCTCAGCTACAGACTTGGCTCTTTACGCGGACCGGCTAATGTTAAACTTTGTTGATTACATTGTCAAGATTTTAGTAGTATTATGAGCAGGATAAAATCGGCCGCCCATCTGGCCAATGGCATGGCCAATGGCATCAGCCTTTTCCGGTTCTGGCAGTTTAGTTTTGTTTTCTTTTTTTCGCCTAGTTGGCCTCGGAGGCCTCGTCTCGTTATTAGTAAGCCGTGTTACCGCGACGAATGCGACATTACAGTTCTTGTTCAACTCGTTCGGACTCGATTCAAATCGCGAAGGTTACAGGGCTTAGTTCCTGCCTACTCGTCCGTGTCATCGTGGTGCTATTCGTGCTTCATTACCGCATTGCCATCTTCTAAATTCTGTGGCTCGTAAGCACTCATGAAGACGAAGTCTGAGGCGTTCACACCATGAGCATACGTTAGAAAAGAAAGGACATCTTTCTTGGGGTCGAAAGCGCCTATCTGGTGCATTTTCGTGCATTTTTGAGGGCACAGTGACCAACTGTTCCCAAATGAACTTTGTTAATGTTGCGCCTAAACCACTTGTAGTTTTCTTGTTTTCTGAAAACCTATCATGCTAGTGCTTGGAGTTTTAAAAAATGGTTATAAGAGTGTGTTCAAATACAAATATCTCTCACTCAACGGAACTACTGTTTAATGGAACTAATTTTTTTGGTCCCTTCAAGTTCCATTTATCTAGAGTCTACTATACGCGGGAACAAGTTCAGAGCGGCAATAGCTCCTGCATGGTATCACTCCGCGTGAGCAACGCACCCAGATCACAACGCGCGCGCGTTTTGAAAGAAGAGTGCTATGAATGCGTCATATCGTCTACCTTTTCTCGCGTAGTTAGCTTGTCGACGCTGCAGTAGTTTATAAGCATATGAAGTCGGAAAAATCACGGAAATGGCTCGTTCCATGCTCAAAATATTCCCGGTGACGCACTACTTGCTCCCAGCGGAATAACATCCGGCTGCGATGATGAAGCACAGGGGCAACTTCCGTTGCCGTTCTTAAGGTGTACCCGAGTATAGTTCTTACAAACAGCGATTGTAAAAGTGTCCTCAACTTTATTGCCATTTTTAAACTGAACTTACTCATTCAAAATTGGTATGAATGCAGACCACTCCGCTCACGTGCCTAACTGTTTCGGTACCTACGCTCGTATCTCGTGGTGGTGTAGCCCCGAGCAAGCACATCACGATCTCTATCTTCCACTGTCTTGTTTCGAGTGGCCGCATGGATTCTTTACTTCCCTTGTGGAACTGCATACGACAGTACGCATTGCGTTATGTGCACTGCATACGACACTAATGTATAATGCACTGCGCTCTCGAGAACTACATCCAAATACGGGGAGAGAGGGAGCTCCTTGCTGTAGAACGCACGTAAAACCCGCAGTGCTTTGTAAAAATGATGATTGGGGCTAGGTGGGTTTGAAGGCAACACGAGATTTTAAATCACCTTAACTATCTCAACTGTGTTAAGAACTGTTTCTTCGGAGTTTGCTCTTATTCTAAACAGAGTGTTCTCTTTTCATCAATCCTGACTAGTTGTGAGTTATGCCGAAACAACTACGGTAGGGGCACTAAGGTGAAGGTTTCCAGAAATCTTTGCGAATCACGGCGCTACACCACGCCAATATGTCCAACGCTTTTCCGACGCATCATCTGAAACCTCCACCGCTTTCTCCAACATCTGGACACGCGGGAACCCTCAACTAGATGGCCAGCTGTTAATTACGACATGCAAATACGACATGCAAGTAGCCGACTTCCGTCTATGCCACCATTAGTGACCGGCATGAATTGTAGCACATGTTACAGATCTGATGTTTTTTTTTTCATTTCTTTGCACACTGTTTGCGATTCTCTAATATTACCTAAAGGCAATCAAAAGACACTATTTATTGATGAACGTTCATGTAGAAAAGGCTCGAAAATGTCCTTGTATTTAAACTGCAGAAATAGCTACCAAAGTTGATAAGATAGCATCCCGTGATAAAATTTCCTAGTCTTGACTCCGTTTATTTCCGTTGTTTTCATGTTTTTATATGACCAAGACTTCACAGCGTCCTCATAGTTGTTCCGCCATAGGCGGCGTTTACCCAGATGAAAAAGCAGTAATATAAATAGAAAAAGCTTAGTAAGCGGTGCGTAAACGGGTCTACTGAATTGCACCAGACCTGGTACGGTGACAGGCCCGAGCTCGCAACACCAGGTCCCTCTTGGCCCTTTACTTTAGAACATATTTACTTTCACAAACCAAGCCATCAGAACACATTGCTCAGCAATGCATCTTGCGTTATCCACTGGTGGCCTGGGCAATATTAAACGACCGCACAGTGACAGCGAACTTCGGGACGTAAGACGTGGGTTAAAATAAAGATTGGCTTAGGACATTCTTGGCTTGCCTAATTACGCTAGCAGCGCCCTGCTAAATTCATTACAATAGGGCTGCCGTCCCTTTTCAGCGTTTATATACAAATATGCATCATTGCCGCACGTCTATTGGGATTGCGGACGACCCTCGTAAACCTTGTATGTGTGCTTGTTAAGCACACCGAAGGATAGCGGGCGAGCAAGAAAGCGCAATTTTTCGCTGCATCGATTCGCTGCAAGCAGAATCAGGCTAGATTGCATATGATGGTGTGTGATATTACTGTCTAATTTTTTGTTTACGGTTTCCGAAATCGCCATGGTACGGTTTTATCTCAGATGTGCTGGGTTATATCGCTATTTTTCAGCCGGCTTTGATAATGCCTGATTAAACGCTCCCTGATAGAGAATAACAAAGATGGTGACATATGTGGCGGTGTGCGGTTAACCTCGCCTCTCATTGCGGCCGCGCACGATAATTTAGATTCCGCGCGCGCACGCGTGTCTCGTGATTGCGCGTGCAGTTTGACGTGTTTAAATACGAATGTCGCGGTTAAAAAAACATGCCGCGGGGAGAGCGAACAAGCGCAGGACAACGAAAAATGGCACTACGACGAAATGGCGTGTGAAACAGGAAGAGAGCAAAGCGAAAGCTGGGCAGCCAGCACCGCGGGGACATCATTGGACCACACAATAGATTCTTTCTGGGCCACAGTCCTCATTCCTCTTATTTTACTCTGTGCCCAAAACTCCTCCCTGAAATGTTGCATCGGCAGGTGTCCTGTTTGTCTGTGATTTTTTTCAGGGCGTCAAACGTCTGTTCACATCACTGCCATGACCGGATGCTCAGACCTGGGAACAAGCTGCGCGCCAAGGCCAACGCGCAGATGTTTCCCCAGCAGCTTAGGAACATTCTGCTTCGAAATACTTCAAGAAAAACAATGGGTAGGAATGCAAGCCACGTACAGTGCTCACGGATTGAAACGCGACACTGCGAACGCGTGGCCGCCGGTACATGCAGCGCCGCCCCTTGACGCCCGTGGGAGCTAGGTTTTGCATTGAGGTATACCGCGAGGATGAGGGCGTGTTTACCGTAGGCTTACTGCTTCCAGTTGCCAATGAGCGGGACTGTGGTTGCCCGTAGCGACAGCGGGGCGCTGCGAGCCTGGAGCGCTGGAACGCGTTTGTGCACCGACGGCAGTTACCCGGCTGTGCGCGCAGCCGGTTTCGCGAAATCGTGTGCGCGCGCTCTTGTTACCCGTGCCCTTCCAATGCGGCACAGTAATGTTCATGTCATGCACAGTCACGCTAATCTGAATAAAAAAACCTTCTGTAGGAAAAAACATCAAACATTATTCCAGGATGTAAACTAAAAAAAAAAAGGAAAGACGCCTTTGCAGGCACGTTCGCGTGTGGTGCAGTGCATTTGTACTTCGTCGGCTCTCCTCTTTTTTTAGTTTATATCATGGAATAAAGTCGGCTGTTCCTTAGTGCAGACGCTCGTTTTATTCAGATAAGCCTGACCGTGCCTTGCATGCACATTATCTGTGTCGCATCGGAAGGGCACGCGTAAGAACAGTGCCCGAGCAGACGATGTCGCGAAATTGGCTGCGCGGACCGCCGGCCGGCTACCACCGGCGCACAAACCCGCTCCAGGTTCGCAGCGCACCGCTGTCGCTGCGGGGAACCACAGCCCCGCTTATTGGCAACCGGAAGCAGCAAGCCTACGGTTAAAATGCTCTCACCGTCGTGGTATACCACAACGCAACACCTAGCTTCCACTGGCGTCCACGGGCGGCGCTGCAAAAACATATGGATGATCAGAGATGGGCGGCCAAAGCGTTACGGTATCTTTACATGAAAAGCGTGGACACACAATGGAGGACAAGAACCAGAAGGCTCAGCACAAAGTATATGAAACCTGGAAGTGCAGGGGAAACGACCAAGCAATAAAAAATGAAGTGAAAGAAACAGAAACAACGACCTGGAAAAAGAGGATAGATGCGAAGAAGTCCTTAGATATCTACAGGATCGGGAAGCAGGAGATCACGAGGGAAAAATTATTCGATAATACCAAAGGGAGTGCATTGCTTTTTGAAGCCCGAGCGGGTTGCTTTCGGACAAAAAAAGCTTATCCGCGAGCCGGTGTAGGAAGAACTATGCGCAGGCTGCGGAAATGAGCCAGAAACCATGCGACACATTGTAACGGAGTGCAAAAGTATCCGTCGAGTCCTCAGTGATGGAGCCATCCAGCTTCCGGAAGCCCTTGGCTTTAAGGTTAGCGGAAAAGTCAACTGGACAGCAGTAGAGGTTAGTAAAAGAAGGTTAGAATGTTGGTGGGAAAAGAGCAGAGAACAATCTGGGAAGACATGCGAACAAAGAAGTGAGACTAGCACAAAAATTTCGTAAAAGTATTTGCTTTTTATTTTGACATTATTTTTTATTTATTTTGTTTGTATTTTTTGGCGAGGTGATTGTACAGTAGCGAGGCCGCTGTGCAACGCCACCCCGTTACAAAGGGGAAGCCACTATGCATCATCAGCAGCATCATCATCATCATCAGCCACGCGCTCGCAGTGTCACGTTTCAATCAGCGAGCACTGTACGTGTATAGTGTATAGTCACGTGCGATTTCAAGGTAATCGCGCGAGCTTCGACCGCTAAAGACAATAACGCCCCCGCGCGGCCTCTTTCGGTGCCTAGTTTATGCATTCGCCTCTTCGTCGGTCGCTGTTCCTTCAAGCAGTAATCATTCCCGCGGCTAGTGAATTACCGTTTCCGCTTTGTGGTGATTTTGTGTGGTGGTGACCACGCATGGGTTTTCTTCTTGGTTATTCTGAGCACCGATAGCACCCATTCTTATATACGCTCAGTATTTCCTGACAATGTATTTGTGTTCACCTTTTCGAGAACTGCTGTAAGGTACGATAAGGGAGATGTCATCGCTGCGTGCACGATAAAAAAAGACGAAGGGGTTACTGCTTTTGCCGTGGGAGTGACGGCCGCTTGAATAAACATCAACCCAGGGCGAGAAGAATGCGTTAAAAATATTGAGGTCATTCCACTCAACGCGAAAGCTGTCGTAAGTGCAGAGCAGTCATTCGCCATAATAGGCTGTAGCGCCGTCCTCCGCTCACTGCTGCCGCCCAACGCATTTCAGATTTCCCTCCTTCGCAGTGCTCGGGATATCCCTTCATGAAACTGCTCCAGTATGACTTCTGTTCTTTTTGTGCTTGCCTTTTTCCTCCCGCACGTGCCGGCGTTGCACTGCCACTTCTTTTCGCTTACCGTCGTAAAAGCCAACCCAACGGGCGTTCCTAAAGGAGCCATCAAGAGAAAACAAAAGTTCGTTTTATTCGAAAGATTAGGTGTTTCACGGTACCTTAAGCGCTTTCCCGGAAGCAAATGATGCGTTATTCACTGAGAAATAAGGCAATTTAAGCCAAAATTTTAAATCTCCCGCTAAATTGCACATTTCGTGACGTGAACAATGGCGTCATACGAGCCGGTCCATGAAACAGATACTTAGTATGTCGACTCAATATAGCACCCACACGCGGGAATCAAACAGGAACCGGAACTCGTGCCGAAACCGAGACGGCGGCCATTTTAAAAATACTTGTAAAACCTAGTGCCCCCGCAGCCCTGATCCGGAGAACAAAACTCTCGCCAAGAAGCTCGGGCTTGCATTTAACAACCTCACACCACTTGAACGCTCAATGCTTCTAACTGCACGAGCGCAAGGAGTTGGGGGATACGCGGATGGACCGAAAAGCGACCATTCCGCGGTAGCCACAACCGACGAACGCCCAGCTGTCGGCACCGCTGCCTCGTCAGCCCCGTCGCGACGGACGAATACAGACTGGTACGTATGTGCCGTATTTTTATTACGGTTAATAATAGTTCAATTTCAGTAGCAGTATCCCTTATGCCAGTTGGCCGGTGTCGTGTATTGAAAGCCGCTCGCGCGAGCTCTCTTCTTCGACCAGAAAGATACGAGCGTCAATGCGCGGTGTATACGGCATTTTTCCCCCAAGGTCAGAGCACTTTGACGGCGATTTGACGAAGTCGGCGACGAGTGCCAGCATGTCCCAGGAGTGAGCTAACGTGAGGGTCCCTGCCGTAATCACTTCCTCGGAAATGAGGCGAGCACACTCGTACTTCATTTAGCTCTCTTTCTCCTCCGTTTGCAAAGTTCACAAAACGTAGCCACTTGCTTCGCCGAGGTTCGTCGTTGGGCAGCACATGAAAGGAGATCTCCTCACCGGCGGGGATGTCGCACTCCCTCGACGATTTGCCCGTACTACATGGGCATTTCAAAACGTAGTAACAAAATTTCATTGTAAAGTACTCGAACAAACTGAAGTTTTTAGTGGTTGTAAACTGGAAACGAGCTCCTAACAATAGCAGGAAGCCAACACCATTCCGAAACTGCGACGACTGTCACTATCTCGTCGCTGCTTGCTTTTCCTTACTCCCCTCGTTTCTGTTTTTACCTTTGCTGGTTGGCGATATGACGGCCAACCTCCTGTGAAGGGATTACGATACCAAGCAAGGTCGCGGCTGTGCGTGCTGGGACGGTTCGTTGGCCCCGAAGAGCCTCGAACCCGAAAATTCTTCTGCGCGACGGTGGCGACGGCGAGGTGTCGAGTTCGGCTGGCGGTAGTTTCGTACGCATTGCCGTACACGCTTGCGTGTTTATTCGGAACTTCAACCGTTTATTCCACCGTTCTTAGTGTCATAAAAGGAATGTGCAGTATGTTTAACAGGCATACAGCTCACTATGCAAACTGGTAAGCCCTGCCCATTGCGTTTGCTTTTGCCGGCCTCCGCCAATCGCAGAGCATTCTCGTGTGACATCATAGGTTCCGTTGCGAGAAATGAGCTGGTGGGTCGCATAGTCATTGCCTTTTTTCTTAATTATGTAGCTTATTTGAGCGAAGTTTGTGTTAAAAGTGGTGTCAGTATGGTTCTAACGAGGCAATCTTTCGAATAAACCAAACTTGTGTTTTCTCTTCATGGCTCTTTAACTATGGGAACGCGGGTGCTTCCGGTTTTTTACGCATATTTTGCCTCAAATGTAACTGCAGTTTCCTTTGCGCTAAGCAAAGGGGAGATGTAGGACAAGCGCCAGCGGTTAACGAGTTTCGAAAGCTTATGACTATATAAACCACTTGGCTTTCGAAGCCTCTGGGGTACGCCGTGAACGACAGCGTTACCACGGCACGCCCTGATGGTCTACTTGGGTCCAGCGAGCGAGCAACGACGACAAGGCGCGGCTGTAAAGTGCTCTGCACTTAAAAGGAGTTGGGTCCTTTAAAACAAGCGGCGCGGGGGCGTTATCGTCGTAGTCGGTCGACGCTCGCGCGATCATCTTCAAATCGTACGCGACTGTACAAGCATTACGAAGGACTAGAATCAGTTGTACGTTTCGTACGAGACAGCATTTTAACCCACATACAATGCGTAAACACTTCAGGTCATACAGTTGGAGGCAATCGGGGATCAAAGTTCCTAAAAGAAAGAAGCGTAAATAGCAGGTTTTTTCATTTCATACGTTAACTTTCAAACACAATTTTTTTAAGAGAGTAAGTGTTGTTTCGTACAACAACAATCATGTTGTGAGGTTAGCGTTTGCGAGCGCACGTGTGGCGCATTGTATAACTTAAATTGCAAAACAACGTTTCTAGTGGAGCTTAGATTAACACCATGCGATAAAGAGAGGTCCTTACGCGAAAAGTTGGAAGTTGGATCCGTCTCATGCTCCTTGATCTTCTTTAGGTAGCCGTCTATAAAGTCACGGTTGAAGTCCGGATCCATTGTTGACTTATGCTGTTCCATTTGTTTTCTGCGCAAGATTATTGGAAAGACATGAGGTCACAAACCTGACTTCCCTCACAACCGCCACCACAAGATTAAATTTGAGGTAGTTGTACACTTTCGCTATAGCGTTGGGTACTTAAACACGGCAGAAGGTGAAGAGAAATATATTATATAGACGCGAAATTCCAAACGCCCGGTTTTCACTATGGGTCAAAGCCTATTTACACTGTTTTCAGGCAGATATGGGTGCACATTTAGTTCTTTTTTTTGCCATTTTGGTTGAGACGATATAATTTTTACCAATCAATGCACCCGCGAAGCATTGGGCCTTGTTCAAGAGATGTGAAGTGTGTGTGTGTGTTCAATGACATGTAAATACTGGTCTCTTATTTCATAATGACCGTATAAACTCCAAGCGCTGGTTTGTTTCAGCGAGCCTAAATTTCGGTCTACCGAATTGTGCGCAAGTTAAGGGAGGATGCGGACGTAAGATAAGTAGAAAACATTCAAAGGAAACGAGTGCCCTCGCCTGGTGGCAGGCCACCGAAAATACCGTTGGTGCAGTGTTGTCACTGGCGACCGTGCCATGGGCCCATGAATGGGATGGAAAAAGTGTAACTCTGGGGAGGGTGTTGCAGTTCTGCGATAGGCAGAATCGACCGTAGCTAGGCTGCGAAAACCACGGAACGCTGTTTGGCGTTTCAGCGATGGGCAAGCTCAGAGACACCACTCATGTGCCCCTGAGCTTGCCATAATATTTAATTTGAGACTGTTTATAGGCCTACTGAGAGATTTCCAGTCGCCACTGGCCGCCGGGAGCGTATTTAAAAGTATTTTGAAATTATTTGACTATATTGGTTTTTGCCGTATCTGCGAATTTCCAACTCGCCAACCGATTTAGCGGGTAGGAGTGTTATATAACCACGGCAAAACAGCATAATGTTTTGTTATTTGGGCAATTAAATGTCACCGACACTTTGGCCTTCACGCGCGAGTGGTATTGCAGCTTGTGAAGAAGGTAGGCAAAGTTACCCCAACCCATATTATCCCATCAATTGTTACTTTCACCCATAACCAACTGAGATGCATCTTAAACAATGTCATACTAAAACTAACCCAAATTCAACACAATCTCCTGCCCAAGCAAAAATATTTTCAAAAACGATAGTCTCTCCGTATTATACTGGATGTTTAACAGAATCTGTGCGAAACTCTGGGTGAAATTCTGTCGTAAGAACGGTATTGGTGACCCTTATGGGCGGGTATTGTACTTCAAAAATGGAAAGGTGTTGCTGTTATCTGTCACCAACGTAGGGCCAGTGATCACCGTTTAAAACCGCCAATCAGGGGAAGCGCGTCGGTGCATTTGGGAATGACGTAGCTCTAAGAACTCATAGTATCGTATACAGACATTCTCCTCCTGAGCGCTAGGATCTGGGTGTCCTTGCCCCAGTTTGCGGAAGCTGGTTACTGCCGTGGGAGAAATACAATAAAGGAAAAGTTCGGAGGATACATAAGCACTTCTTTGTGGGTTGTATATGTTAAACCCCGAATGTCCAGTGCAAGGCCCCAGGCGCCTTGCTTTCGCTTCGCGTTGCCAAAGGACATTGTAACCTCGCCGCTAAGGACACTTTGCGGGCCTGCTTAATGCTTGTAAATGCGTTCGATCTATCTCCTACGCGTCACGCCGTGCTTTTCCTGTCGTTGCGAGTTGGAAACGGTGACTGCGATGATGAATTTATCCGTTTGCCATTTCGCCCGTCCCCTGCGTTCGTCCGCTCTTAGAACGTCCAATTAACTTCTGTCGACGACCATCTCTCGGTACTACGGGGTTCACCCTCGCGGTGTGAAACGCCTAGTGCCATTGAATGACTTTGAAGAACGTCTGGTGATATGGAATGTTTCTGACGGAGGCGTTCCTGCTAGCTACGCCGGGCACTGGCTCTTTTTTTTTTTTTTTGCTTCATGAGCCATTTAAGGGTTTTGCCCTAAAAAGTTTGTTTTCAAATAGTCTGGCACACGTAAAGATATCACGCTGCTCCCAAACATTTATAGCACCCACCTACGACTCAGATAAGCTTCCGTATGTAAAATACCAATTTGTTGCCATACTGTTGTTCCAAGGATGCTTACTCGGTGTATTCGACAAACTGAAGCATTCCGGAGATCAAGGCATTTCGACGCGAGGAAGGCAGCTTGGTCAGAAAGGTTCGCAGTATCGGAGGCAGGAAATCGACGAGCGCGCCAGCACCGATGATCTCGGCGTGCCGCCTGAGTAGTTGGTCGAGGCGGCGGCGGTCAGGGTGATCAGGGGGGAGACGTCTACCGTACACGAACGCCATGATATTGTTGGAAATGCTTGGCAAAACGTATTCGTCGATGGCGATGGGGCCGCCATGCGCCTCAGCAATCTTCTCCACGAGACACTGGCACTCCTCCTGCACCATAGACCGATGGGGTAAGAAGCGTCTAAGATGAGGCCTCGTGGTTGCATGATCAAATGTACTTTGAAATTGATTAAGGCATTGCATGGTAGACGAGTAAATCACAAAAAGTACACACAAGGCGAAGTAGGACCACAGGAACAATGGCGCCGTTCTTGTTCCTACCATTGTGTAATGGAAACGTTGACGACGATGGTGAATTTATTTGTTTGTCTATTCCCCAGTTCCCTTCATTGAAGACAACAGGGACCAGGTGCGGCGCATGCCCTGTTGTCGTCCTGCGTCCTTTGCGTCGTTTTTGCGCTTTATTTGTCTACCATGTAGCAGGAAACTTCTGCTACCCAAAAACAAGTGTGAGAGAAAAAGCGTGTGAGAAAAAGCGGGACGTGCTGGAATAACAAGAAAAAAGTTATTTCGTGTTTCTGGGATTAAACGGGATGCAGAAACAGAAATTCCGTAGGAAAGGCATGAGAATGCATTGCGTCAACGCGTGGCATGCGCTTCAATGCGTCTAGTTTACATCCTCCATTGCGCATTTTGCAACCTCCGTTAGGTCTTTTCAAATTATCTTGCTGGAAACCGTGCTATATTCTCTTCCTGTCACGCCATGCGATAGTTGGACACTGACAGTCAGAAGAAAAAAAGGACGAACATGACTGCTTTCAACGAATAACTTGAGCTCTTGATGGGAGTGAATTTGGTAAAGGCGTGGCCCGAGGCTTCCTGCAGGTACCACTACAGTAAAACTGGGGTGACAAGAGTATAACCAGAACGTGCGGTAGTTGAGTGGTGTATTTCCCAAACAAACCCACCCTTCGCCTGTTTGCGCATTATAGTGTCTACAGAAGACCCACGAGCAACTCATTTCAAGATGAAATATACGCTGCGTATTACAGCGCTGTACAGACGTTCCGACACAGAACAGAATGACACAGGAAACTGAGAGACGCCACGACGATTCGTATTTTTTATTGTGTTTTGCTTATTGTTAATCCCCCCCTTAGGCTCACTCAATCAGTACCAACAGCCCCGCATGCCGATGTCAATGCCGGTGAAAATTTTGTGTAGGAAGAAATATCTCCTAAGAATACGCTACACTTCGACCTATCTTGAACTCCTGTCGAGGGGATTTTATGCTGTATTTAAAACATGCTTTGTCATTCTGCTAACACAGTGCAAAGTGTGGAGAGGGCGTTTTATAAAGTAACCTACATTTTCTTTTCTTCCAATACAGTGCATACATCCACAAACGCCAAATTAATGAGGTCCCCTGAAGGCATCCTGTTCGAGTAAACATGACAAAGCACCATCAATCCCGGCATTGTGAAAGCACACATCCAGCAAAGCCTTTGCAGAACCGCTGCACCTGTTCGTGGGGTATGAGGAGTTTTATTTCGTTACCGTAATTGCAGTGATAACCACGTTGCTATCGCTGTGGTAGACCATAATGGAGCTGCCGACAGCCACCGGCCCGCCGGGCCTATGCATTGCACCGAGGTTTTTCTGCTACGACGTTCATGTTCCGACCACAGAACATTGGTTTTTTACTGCCCATAGCAGTTTGCTGACCCGGCTGCAATCCGTAACGGTTGGACCAGTCCGGCGTCCACAAAAACGTCCACACAACGGCAAGAACGCGCGGTCAAGTTTAAAACCTGTGGGACAATTTTTTTAGCAGCGCGTTGACCTCAAAAATAAAGCACAGAGCCATACTTTGTGTGCGCTGAATTGTCACGTGTTTAAACAGGTTTTGCACCGCGTGTATTGACTGTAATCCACACTTTTTAAAGCGGTAATGCTACAGGCTCATTGAACGATTTTCAACCGGCACTCGTCGTTCGCAACTACCGTCGTACCGAGTCGTTCTTTTTAACCATGTAATTATACCCTCTCGAGAAAACGTTGCTACCGCCAATCTGAAACGGTTACGTGGTCACTCAAAAGCGAACGTCCGCGGAAACCTTGAATAGTGTGTGGTGACTACTGGAGTCTGGAAAGTAGGAGGCGTGCAGGTAGAGCCGCCGACAGACATGCGATGAAAAAAAAACTGAAAAACCGACAGGCATGCGATGAAAAAAGCAGGACGTGGAACCTAGTTAGTGGAACCATTCGTTGCTGTTGCCGCGTGATTTCTCATATGACGCCAGGAGGGGGCGCGAGCAACAGCATGCGGCGGTTTTCTGCAGTTGACGTAGAATATCATTTGCTATCAAAAAACCATGACCATGAATTTTTTTAATAAAGGAACACTGTAAATATCCGTTGTGTATTAATTTTCGGTCTTATATTTGCGTAACGTCTTGTTCATGTTCAACAAAGTTGACAAGTATGAACATATATACCGGGCTTAGACGCTCAGATTTGGCTGTGAGTATATAAGACTATTGCGCAGTATACGTATTACTTTGGCCGGGTGGCTGAATCGAGTCACAGACCAGACAGACAGACATACAGACAGACCAAAATTTCTGGGTTTAAGTAGCCCAAGAAAGTCTATCGTCTTTGAAAGAAAAGGATACGTGATCCTACAAGCGCCACGCCTCCGCAAAGACGGTTGTGCTCCCTCGGAGGTACTCTCGCACACGAGCCTACTGTTTTCGAGTGCAGCGGCGTATAAGACACCCAGCAGTTGTAATTCCCGCCTGATAAACAGTGCCGTATAACAGACAACGGTGGCGTGATTAGCCAATTAGAGTTGTTACTACAACGCAATCTACGGAGGCATCATTACCGTGGCTAAGTTATTAACAGCCACTTTTACCACGCGTCAAGCCCCCGACCCAATAAAAGAAGCGTGCAGGTTAACGGCGTGGTAAAAAACGCAGAACACGGTTTTTAAGTGACGAAGGTAACAACACGTTAGCGGCTGATTTTGTTGCCAGTCAAGCGGGTCCTAAATATACACAAATAAAAGAAGAGACAATGCACAATCAACAAACATTTTGCTTCCCTCGTTGCCCTAGAAGAGACGGTTAATTGCGTGTCCCCCACAACAATAACTGATAACCAGGATGATAACAAGGAAGTGAATGATAAGTGGCCAATCAGCAACAATTTTTTTTGTTTTATGGAAGCCTTCGCCTACACTGCAGGAAGCTATATTATAAAAAGTGGTGAGATCCTAGTGACCGCTGTAAACTTCAGGGTGCTTATAAAACTGACGGTGCTGGTCTCACTTTATCAACTGTCGTTCAATGGTCCGTCAGCATGGGTGGTGAACCGAGGATCTCCGTTCCACAACCCTCTTTCGGCGACGAAATAGCGGTGTCCCTTCTAATATTATAAGACGTAAATGTATATATCTCCCCTACAACTTTTTTTCACTATGGATATGGACGGCACAAAAGACTCCATCCACCTAGGCTCTTTCTCGTTGAACATTTTCGGCTCTAAACTTACCCACCCGTGGTGTGGCTATAATTTTCGAAATTATTCATGCACACCCTTCGTCTTACTTTGACCTCGCATGCCCTCTAGAGTAAGTGTTTCATCTTTCGTTAGACAGCGTGGTCTTTTGCTAGACCGTACCATAAAACATTGCGGTTTTGATCTATAATTAGGCTGAGTGCTGTTGGTGAATTAATCCACTATTGCCAATTGATCCCGCCTCAGAATAAGCAAAAGACCAACATTGTCAACACTGAGCGAGAAAGTGTAAAACACATTCAACGTAACCAAATCGCGGTTTCATAATTCGTGCGAAGCATTTTACAAACCCCGGATTATGCATTACTTGCGTTATTTTATGCCTCCTGCTGCTTTCCACTCCGAGACATACACGTGGCCTCAAAGTTTATAGATCTTCAGTCGCGTGAGCTACCAGTGGTAATGAGATATGTTACACGACTGTGTGTGCTATACAATTAGCAAACGAAATACCCAACAAACCATTTGGTTACAATCATAATTGTTTTGCTACAGGCTTAGCGCCATACGAGAAATGTCTGAAGCGTGAAATGTCCTGACCAATAAAGCTGATAATACTCACCTTGACGTGTTGCTCCATGGAGGTCTTGCCGTAACCGAGGTCCCGAAGAGTGTGAAGACAAAACCGTCGGTTGTCATCCCACTGCTTGCCATTCATCTGACCGAGACCTGCGCTAGCAACAGAGGAGTGTGTCAAACAAAGCACGGACTGCTTCAAAATTTTCTCCAAGGCTTCGCTGAAGATTAATTGGTGCAAAACTCTGTTTAAGGATTTATTACAAAAATAGAAATATATGTAACTAAAACGTATTGCCCTAATGCGGCTATCACACAGAGGAGAACATCTTTAATTCAAAGGTGATGCCTAAAGTACGCCTGTGAAGCAGAGAGATGGGACAGAAAGATTATTGAGGAACGGGCTGCCGGAATGCAGGAATGCTAAAAAGGAGGCATAATGGAAAAGCATAACTGTGAGGTTGCTCGGTTTAACGCGGAAAGAAGATTCTCAAGCTTCGCCATCCGAAAATGTGCCCGTAAACGGGAAGTGTCATAACAAAGAAAGTGCCATAAAGTGTAGGCCAGGGTGCCTTAATGTTCGCTTAGAATGTATTACTTTTCTATCGTTCGGTTGAAGTCACGCGTTGAAACAATGAAGCAAATGTACTGCGGCACAGTCTCAGCACAACTTGTGCGTGTGTTCGAAATTATTGTGCAGTAATGACCAAAAACGTTCTTCATGGATTTTCTTCACGGGTCATTTCAGGCGTTATACCGGTTATACGGCCGGCGCCGGGCAAGTACCGCTCATTTCAGAATGAGTTCACGACTCCAACGTGAAATTTCTGGTTGTTTATGCACACTCGTTTGCACTTCGGAAAATGCATCCCCTCCAAGCTCTTTACAATACTTCGATTAGAACACCATGATAGCGAAGGAAAGTTTGACATCCACATAATGCAGCCAATGGCTACAAAGGAAAGCTATACAGCTTTTTCAGAAACTTCGCAGTTGAAGAAAAATTCGCCCTGGTGCCGGATTCGAACCCGGGACCACCGCTTAACCGGAGCAGTCACTCGACCAACTGAGCTAACCAGGAGGCGAGTCGTTTGTAGCGCGAGAGATACAACTCGAAGTGTAGCCGTTGGCTGTATTTGGATGGATGTCAAACTTCCCTTTGCAGAAACTTACTCCACCTTGGGGATTTCCCTAAATCTATTCGATTAACACCGTGATACCGAGTAGATGTTCCCGTTATCATGCACATTCATTCCTTTGATGTTCATAAGCAGGTGGTCTTTAGTATTCCGCGGAAGATACTCATTGCGTTCAAAGCTTTGTCGTAAGGTCAAGAGCAGTTTGTTACTGATATGTATGCTGGCGATGGTCAATTTATTGGTGCAACGCAAACGTAAGTGAAATATGTCCAAAGGAAATACATTGTCACAGGACTACACACTGTAACCACTTATTACAATTCGCCCACACGGTTTCAGAACCATTTCCAGGCACCCCAAAGACAGATCCGCCGCAATCATTTTAAAAAAAAGTAAAGTAAAAAATATCCCTCTAGCCCTACGTACGCTTTCGACGGCAGTGTCATACTCAAGTAAACTACCACAAATATTTAGATGCCACTCCAACATCAAACCTTCATTAAGAATCCCACATCAACATCGTCACTTCCACTGCCCTGTGCAATCACATTCTCTTACACGACGCTAGTGCCTCACATCATGGCATGCCAAATTATTAGCCTACACCCCGTTTCAGAGACCCGTTATGGAATATACCAATGTTGTTTTGTTTCCGTACACTATGTGTGACATAAATAAATAGGAAGGGTCCAAAGAAAAGTGCCCTCAGGTTTATTTTCAGCTAATACACCCGTAACGATTCGCGCAGCAACTTATTCGCGCGGTTCTTGCGACACTATTTGCCAGAGCAAAACTAGCGCGCTCGAACTTCCTACATCAGGTACTCTACGATGTGCTGAAAATAGATTCTTCCAAGTATTCATCATTTTCCGAACATCACCTCTTACGCCACACTCTGTTATGGCACGTGTAATAAAGTATTCGTGCCACAATGATACAATTGAATACTCCCTTTTTACGCTTGAAGTGAAAGCATGGAATGAACTGAACCCAATTATATCTAACGCAGACTCCTTTCGAATTTTCGTAACTCATCGAATAATGCGTCAAACGATCATACTGGCGAACCTTAAGCACGTTTAGTGTAATTAATTCCTGTATTTACTACAGAAAAGTAATTGATCTACAAGAAAGTGCCTTCATTTTCAAAGCGACATGCCTGATGTTGCTAGTTTTGTTTATTTTGTTTTTTTTATTTTAATCGTGCGTTTTTGTAATTAACTCAGTAAACTGAACTGAGTAGACAGAGACTTCAAGGGAACTGAATGTCACGTGTCGACGTGTGGCTCCTTTCTGTTGTATAGTTTTTCTGTTGCTTCGTTTTGCTGACCAGTGCTAGGCTCATTGCTGCTCTTTCTGCTGGAATTGTATGAATGCTGACCTGCTATGGTCTCGCTCGAGACCGGCACTATCGAAAATAAATAAATAAATAAATTAGATAATAGTGGTATTACGTACAGCTAGAGAATTCAAACGTAAGAGAATTCAAAGTTGCATGGCCTAGAAGAAAGGTGTGCAATGTCAGGTGTAAAAATTTGCCTTGTGTTGAAAATTTAAAACGCGCTAATAGAAGACATGGGATCGTCGCAGTGTAATGTGTTGTCCGTAAGCTCTGGGAAGTATGTGCATCGGTTTGTGACCAGTGTCTTACATCCTACTGCGATGTCAATTACTGATAGGATGCTCAACAGTAGCTGCATAGTGATCTTAGAGATCTTGCGAGCAGGTGCGAGTTCATTGCACATGTGTGGCCTATTTGTAGCCTCGCTAGTAAAACTACCACGAATCTGTCGTGCGATTCAGATGCTCATCCTTCCAAATGTAGTTATGCTAGGTGCCATTTGTTGTCTGCTGTTCACTTCACTCTGTGTGGAATTTGTTACGACGTTGTCTGATGTGCGGCCTGAGGTTGGTGTTTGCTACTTCCACTGTGCTCTGAAGTGCAGAAGCGCCAGCCAGCTAATCCGTCACCTCACTGCCGGCTATCACAGCGTGGCCTGGAAGGAACCCAATCGAAAGTTTCGCGAGTTGGTGATATATTCTCGGAACAAGCGCAAAAAAGACGACTACGTAGAAAAGAACAGAGCGCACCGTCCTGTGTGTTCTTTTGAACGTAGCCTTTTTCGCGCTTCTTCCCTGGAAAGAACCGCTCAGTAGTTTGAAGTTTTTAAGTATGCGCGGACATGATGGTTTGAAATTGCATTTACGATGTGGGTTTATCGGGCTTTTGAAATCACGATGCACGCCCAACACCCAACGATTCTCTGTAGGTTATAGAATTAGTCACTTGATTTTGAACAAAGTGATCTACAATAACTTTAATTCCGAACACTGCTGTAGAAAAAAATACTGATGAGTGCACTGAAAGTTCTGCATGAATAATTTTATGCCCATAAGCCGCACAGGACACCATGGGGGCATTATTAGAGGTATGAGCAATTCTAGACTCCAGCATCCTGTAGCGACAAGAAATGTTGCATGATTGCAGTTCTTGGTGCCCTGCTTATCTAAATCTTTTCAAAAGGTACATCACATGACAGAGAGCGAAGTTGCAATCGTAGCGAAATATCCATAATGAATGGTTTTTAGAAGTCTCGAAAGTAGATGGCGGCACCAGAGGCTTCCTGTCTCCCTCAGAGTAACAACGGCAGAAATTGAATGGAAATTGAAAAAGATGAGGGATGTAGATGTACCGTTTAAAAAGATTTCACATTAAATTTTATAATCATATAACCAGTCTATATATATTTATTGATGCTCTAGGCACCATTTGTTTACTTCGACGTAAAGGCGCTAGAGTGGGCTAGTCTTTACACCTGCCACCAGGTGAAAACCCAACTTTAGCATTGTTGTTTTTGCTGCGCACCCATATACTACACTCCCGTATTCGAACAACAAACACCCTAACATAAGCTAGCATAAAGAAGCCCCAGAAGTTGAATGTCAGCATCATAGGAGTGATGTGACAGGACGTTGAGAATATTTTTTGTTTGATGAATATATGTCTCTGTATAAGCGTCGTAAGTATGGTGTGAATGCAGCTTTTTTCAAGAACTGCGCGTAAAAGCGTGTGCTCATCGTTGACAAAAATTGAGTGGGCGTACAATTAGATGCCAGATGTGTGATAAGTTTCAGACTGGGCTGGAGTGAATTGACAGAAAACAAGCTGCACGTTCTAATTTATTTATTTATTTATTTATTTATTTATTTATTTATTTATTTATTTATTTATTTATTTATTTATTTATTTATTTATTTATTTATTTATTTATGTATTTATTTGTTTGTTTGTTTGTTTGTTTGTTTGTTTGTTTGTTTGTTTGTACCGTCAGCCTTTTCTGAGATCAAAGCAGGTGGGCACATGAAGAGACATGGGCAATAACAGTAAGAATAATTCTGCAGATAATATAACAGTGCTGAATAAACGTTATTGCGCTGACAAAAGGAAATATTCAGGTTTTGCTACACGCTAATAAAACCACATTTGGGATGATAGACTACTGACTCACATAATAGACACAGTGAAGTTACCTTAGATATGTTAGGGATAGACCACACACAAGTACCACACTCACACCTGCTCACTGGTTCCTCGAGACCATTGTGCTGCAGGTGTGGAGAGACCGTATTTGTAATAAACATGCTAATTCAGTGCAAGCCCTCTACACAACATGACATGAACACTTTCTAGGGCTGTACAGATGCAGCATTGCGCTGCACCTGTCATAATCTCTTGCTGACGATCGCAGGTTTTGTGGTAGCCTTGTTTTTTTTTTTTGGCAAACAGTCAATTTAACACCTCCTTTAATATCGGCGGTAGTCTTAACCTGGCCCCCTACACGAGCCACCTATATTATATTTTACTCATTTTGCTTTAACTATAGATTGGCCAGTTGTGTATTTCCATTTCCATTTCTTACTGTACCACTTTTTTTGGCGCCCTTTGCCTTCGTTGCCTTTGCGCCACAAAAAAACAAACATCGTAATCATCGTCAGCATCATCATAATTATCATTATCATCATCGTATACCCACCATTACAAGGATCCGTAGTTTTGCAGGGGCGGGTTCCTCTCCCTCCCTCTAGGGCCGGGAAAACAGAGGGAGCCTTCCGGCCCTGACGTAGATGCCGATTTCCTTGTGCGAAGCATAGAATTTGCGTGGCGACGGCGCTGTGCCGTTCTCGGGCGAGCGCCCGTCAACGTTCGAGCCGACACATGAGACCCATCACTCCGCTGGGTTTAATTTTCAATTCTACTGCCCTTTTTTCCAGTGACATGTATCTCAACTGCCTGGCCCGCAGTTCGCTGTCGCTCAGGACGCGTTAAAGGTCACCTGGGGCGCCTCGGGTGCGCGAAACGAACTTTTTAGTTCATCGTTGAACATCAAACTCATATGCGAATAGTGAAGCCGCCTTATTTTTAACGCGTCCAATACACTGACAGCCTATTTTACAGCCTGATCAAAAAACAACAGCTGAAAAACAGCGAGGCATTCATGCCAACTTAGAAGGGTTGTTTGCCTACGGCGCAACGACAGAGCTTTGGGAAGAAACATGCTTAGGAGTGCCTTACGTTTCCAAGTAAAGGCTGTTGAAATACTTCTTGCGTTTATTCAT